>NC_068293.1:31436750-31736750 GCF_025860055.1 Xyrauchen texanus | reverse complement strand
TTGTCGATTTTGTCAGAGGTAGAGCAGAGTCTGGTAAAGTCTTTACTTAGTAGGTTTCAGGCAGTGTTCTCCACCCAGGAGGGGGATTTGGGTTGCACAAATCTAATTTCACATGATATTCCCTTGGTAGATGAGACTCCGATTCGGCAGCGTTTCCAGCGTATACCCCCATCGGAGTATGAAGTAGTAAAGGCCCACATAAATCAGCTACTTGAGGCTGAGATCATTCGAGAGAGTTGTAGTCCATATGCTTCACCTATCGTACTGGTTAAAAAGAAAGATGGTGGCCTGCGCATGTGCGTTGACTACCGTCAACTCAACGCCAGAACTAGGAAAGACGCGTTCCCGTTGCCCCGAATAGATGAGTCCCTTGACTCCCTGAGTGGTGCTTGTTGTTTTTCGACTCTCGATTTGGCCAGTGGGTATAATCAGGTTCCAGTCACGGAGAAAGATCGGTTTAAGACAGCTTTTTGTACACCCTTTGGACTCTTTGAGTGGAACCGTATGCCGTTTGGCCTGTGTAATGCCCCGGGTACCTTTCAGAGGTTAATGGAGCGGCTATTCGGGGATCAACAGTGTCAATCCTTGCTCTTATACCTGGATGATGTGGTAGTATTTTCCACCTCTGTAGCGCAACATCTGGAGCGTCTGGAAGTAGTTTTGAGTCGGTTAGAACGTGAAGGACTTAAGGTCAAGTTAAGCAAGTGTGCGTTTTTCCAAAGAGAGGTGAGGTATTTGGGCCACATTATCTCGGCTGAAGGGGTCTCAACAGACCCTGCGAAGATTGATGCGGTAGCTGATTGGCGAATTCCATCTAATGTGGCGGAGTTGCGCTCGTTTCTGGGTTTTGCCAGTTATTATCGGCGTTTTGTGGAGGGGTTTGCCAAATTGGCAGCCCCCCTACACAAGTTGGTTGCAGTGTGTACTGGTTCGGGACCCAAAAAGCGAGTGGATCAGGGGTTTGCTGGGGCTTGGACTGAGCAGTGTCAGGTGAGCTTTGAGGGTTTGAAGAATAAGCTGTCTACTTCGCCTGTGCTGGCATATGCAGATTTCTCCCGGCCCTTTATCCTGGAGGTGGATGCTAGCCATAATGGGCTTGGCGCTGTCCTCTCGCAGGAGCAGGAAGGTAAGGTGCGCCCTATTGCTTATGCTAGTCGCGGCCTGAGGCCCACTGAGTGCAACATGACTAACTATAGTTCCATGAAATTGGAATTTGTGGCGCTCAAGTGGGCCATGACCGAGAAATTTAGGGAGTACCTGTTGGGTCAGAAGTGCATTGTCTATACAGATAACAATCCCCTTAGCCACCTGATATCTGCTAAACTGGGAGCTGCCGAGCAACGTTGGGCGGCCCAGTTGTCCGCCTTTGACTTTGAGGTACGGTATCGTTCTGGGAGGAGTAACCGAAATGCTGACGCTCTTTCTAGACAGAATTTGGGTTGTCAGGGGATTCGGGAGAGTTTCTTACCAGGGACGATAATTCCAGCCGCGGTAAGGCAGGTAGCAGAGGCAGAACCGGTAATACAGGTGAACCAAGCAGTAATTACAGCATTGCCTAGTTTTTCTCTTGAGGATTTGAGTTTGCTACAAGAGGCGGATCCTTATATTCAGAAGGTTTTGGCATTCTGGGAACAGGGTTCTTTTCCCACCTTGGCAGTGCGCCAGCAGCTCCCCAAGTCTGTTCTAACGTTGCTCCGGCAATGGGACCGTTTTTCAAAAAAGAATGGGGTCCTGTATCGACGGATGTCACGCCCTGATGGGGGTGAGGAGGTGCTACAATTGATTTTGCCTGCAGCTTTAAAACATGAGGTATTGACTGAGTTGCATCAACATCATGGACACCAGGGTGTTGAACACACTACTGAACTAGTGCGTCAGCGGTGTTATTGGCCGGGGATGTCGGCAGAAGTGGCACAGTGGTGTCGGGAATGCGAACGATGTCAGCTGGCTAAAGACATCCAACCAACTGCTCGGGGCTTTATGGGCCATGTTTTGGCTTCTAGGCCAAATGACATTCTGGCTATTGATTTTACCCTGCTTGAGCCTTCCAGTTCTGGACACGAGAATGTTCTGGTGTTAACCGACGTGTTCAGTAAATTTACTCTGGCTATTCCCACTAGAGATCAGCGGGCTGAGACGGTGGTACAGGCTTTAGTGACTGAGTGGTTTTTCAGGTTCGGGGTTCCAGGTCGTATTCACTCCGACCAGGGACGGAATTTTGAGTCTGCCCTCATGAAACAACTCTGTAGGTTTTATGGGATCGAAAAATCGCGTACTACACCCTATCATCCAGCAGGCAACGGCCAGTGTGAGCGGTTCAATAGAACCCTTCATAACCTTCTTCGCACCCTGCCGACCTCCCGTAAAAGGGACTGGGTATCTTGCCTTCCGCAGATCTTGTTCTGTTATAACACCACCCCTCACCAGAGCACAGGTGAGTCTCCATATCTCCTGATGTTTGGTCAGGAGCCCAGACTCCCTGTTGATTTCCTGTTGGGTAGGGTTCAGGAATCTGGGGGGGGGTGGGGTTCATGAGTGGATGGTAGAGCATCAAGCTAGGATGCACGTGGCATTTGAGGGTGCACGAGGGCGGTTGAAGGCTGCTGCTGAACGCCGTAAGGGACTGCATGACCAACACGTTCGTGATGCACCACTGAGGGAGGGTCAGCTGATTTATCTCCGGGATCATAGCGTGAGAGGTCGTCATAAAATTCAGGACCTGTGGAGCTCAGTGGTGTATCAGATTGTGAAGGCTCCTATAGATGGAGGGTCGGTGTATGCGGTTGCACCTACAGACGATCTGAGTAAGATCCGGCACGTTCATCGCTCGTCAATGAGGACTCTCATACAACGAGAAGCCCCAATTGTTCATTCGGACAGTCCTTTAGTAGGCACGCCGTCATCATTGGGGGATGTAGAGGAAGTAGACCTTTGGGTGGCCGTTTCAGATGATTGGCAGGTTGGGTCAGGCCGAACCGTGGCATTGCAACCCGTAACTAGGTACCAGCCACCAGCATCAGTAGTGATGCAGGAGACACCAGGTGGTGGGGCCACCTCCGGTAGTGTCTGTGCCCTCTATAACTGGTGAGTTGGCACCGGATGTTGATTTAGGCCGGGCAGGTGTGTCTGTCTCTCTCCCCTTGAACCAGCGGGGGGATAGTGTTGGAGTAGTGCGAAGAACGAGACGAGATACCGCGGGCCAACACCCTAATATTCACCATCTTCCTCGAGGAGTGCAGAATGTGAGGGATGTCCCGTGTGTTCCAGGGTCTATATCCAGCATTACTTCTAGGTTGTTTAGGCCGTGGGACTAATACGTGGGGATTTGTAGTCTATCGTCGGGGCGACGACACAAAAGGGTGGGTAAGATGTGGCGAAGTGAGTGACGTCATCCTAATCACGTATAGGGCCAATGGGGTACCACCCTTAGCGTATATAGACTCGTTGTTTGTGCCTCCTGGGATGCGTCATTGTCGAAAGCCCACCCCCTTGTTTTCATTCCAAGAGACCGCAGAGGTATGTGTTTCAGCTATGCAGCTGGTTGTTTTGATTGTAGCATTAAGTGATGTTGCATTATTTCTTTGTGTTTAGTGTGACCCTAGGCCATTGAGGCTGTGTGTGTTTTCGGAGTGATATCCACATTTAGGTAAGTTTTAATGTGGTATCGTTGTAACCTTTCGGGAAGTTTGTTTGAGTGATCTGCAATACGCTTTTAGTCTGGCAGGGCTTCCATCGGTGAGGCACCTTCTAATAGCCGTGTCGGGTACCAGCTGTTGTGATTTGATTCACTAAAGGACTTATCGTATGACTTTTGGTGTGCCTGTGGTTACGTGTGTGCTACTGATACTAAATCAGGGTGAGTACATTGTCTATTGTTTTTTGTAACTTTTTATTAAACGCTTTTAATTAGATTGTTAATAAATATTTGCATTTAGGAGTTCTCTCTGCTTGCATTAAAGCAAGGTTGAGCAGCTACTTTAACAACTTGCTGTCCGCGATCCCTCGCTCTGTGAGCCACGCCTGCTGCTTTAAGGGAATTAGAACTTTAACCACTGTAGTGATCCCATTTCGCCTGCTGTTCGGCTTGACTCGAGTGGGTTTAAAAGGTCACTCTGTTTTATGATTTGGTTTCTGTTTATGTGTCTTTGTACGAATTTGGTTGGTTTCGTCACTAGTCCTTAGCGGCATGACCGTCGCTGTTTTATGACGGTGATGTAATGCGTGGTTTGATCGCCGCCAAATGAATCGGTCATTGGTGTAGTTTTATGACCGATCGTGTGACTTGTGTGATGTGACAATGTTGTCTTGAATGTGTAATTGCTTTGGTATCAATGGTTATTTTCTTTGTCTTTGTTCTAATTGATGATTGTTATTCTATAAATTGATTCTGTCGTTATTGTTTGGTTTTGTTCTTTTCTTTGTTTTCTTTTTTTTGTATTTCACAGGAGCTGAGTGTCCCTGGAAGTGGGTTGGTGGTTGTAGCTGCACAGGCTTCAATTTAATTAGGGGTTAGTAGTATTGTGTTATCTTTGATCACTATTTGTAGTGAGTGTGATTTTCAACTTGTGTGTTGTTTGCCGTATACAGCTATAGCTAGCCTGCTTTTTCGGGGGGTCTCAGCTCCGGCAGTGATCTACATTCTGTATTCTTTTGGTTTTGTTTTCATTTGTGGAGCAAGAATTTATTGTTTTGTTTAATGGTTTTCTTTAATAAAAATTGTTTGTTTAAACGTGAACTCACGCCTCCTGCCTCTCCTGAGCAAACGGACTTGTGTCCTGTTTATTAGAGTATTTTCCCCGGTAATTCGGGGTGGCGTAGTCACTACTAGACGAGCCACGTTTTGCTACACCTACTAAATAGAATGTGAAACAGTGCACAATATTCAATACCTTAGTTCGGAATAGTATGCTACTATGTTACTTTTACTATTTTTGGCATATTTGTGATATGATAGATGATAGACAGTCGAATTTTGTGTAAAATTGTCTTGACTATTACCAGACCCATCAGATTAGTCATGAAGTAGATGTTAAACACTGGATTTGGATCACACTGGAAATGGGCATATATTGTCGGTCATCAGAGAAAATGTGCATACTGTGTATATATACTGCACACTGCAAAAAGTGTGATTAGCATGCCACGGTATTATGCTTTTCTGTGCATCCCTTTTATGTGCAAGGGAAGGTGTGTGAACTGTTTACAGGCAATTTACAGGTTTTCACTGAAAACAACAGTGAAAAGCAACCCCCACTGGTGAAGTCGCCCCGTGCAACTGAATGACAGATGTGAGGTAATGCTGGGCTGTGCTCATTCTAAGTGATGGGGAGATCACAGTGAAACTTGCCAGGTGTTGTTATTGCATATAACAACACATAAAAACACGTTATCCAGCACAGATGCTACAATCTTGTCAGACAGCTGCATTGTTTATGATCATGCACCCAAACACACTCTCAAACACACATTTGTGTATGGGATTAAAGATAGATTTAAGGATGTCTGGTTTAGCATGTTGGTGGGTATTGTCCAAACAATTTTATGTCTAATTCATATACTGTAGTAAATGCTGATATGGCATAATATGAATAACGATCAAACTAAAGTTTTTTTGTTGGTGTTTTTGCTCTTTTTACTTTTAAGCAATCGTAGTTTAGATATTTTATGGAAATGTATTTTTTATTAAAGCAATAAAGCCACAAAAGGCTGTGCGTTACAGTGATTTACCACAGGAAAGGGGTGTTCTTAGTGGGAAATTGCTCCTTACGTGTGGAAATATACCCTTTCCCGCCAAATAATATAGTTCATTACCTAACTGTAGGCTTTTTGTGGTTAAATGCAAATCTTCCAGTCAGAGTTTAGAGTAAGAATAATCCATATTGAAAGAGTCAATATATATATTTTTTTCAATTTTAATTTTTCAGTTTGCAATGAAGGCAAAGTCAGTCATGAACATTTCTTGATTTGTTGCAAACTGAGCAATTCTTAAAACTAGTAACTTCATTTCAGCCTGATTTTATGAGCCTTACGTGACTGTGGCAGCATTTTTGCAAAACAAAATTACGTGCTTTGTTACATATTTTGCTGCAGATTCCAAGTGAAATGTCCAGTAAGGGGCGCCAAAAGCGAGTGAAATGGTGTCATAATCAGACACGTTTTTAAGATTAATGTTAGATGGAGGTTTTAGTAATCAAAACGTACCTCCCTTCTCCAGGAATCTGTGGCAAAACATAGAATGCTGCACGTAAAACTCAGTTTGCAAAAACTGAGTTATAGAAATGTTCATTCTATAAGGCTAGGTTGCTTCTTTTAGCATTATAATAGTAGGCTTCAGAAGATGTCCCTATGTTATCTCATGCTGTGATCATGAAACAGGAATAATATCGCAACTTTCGAAAGCAGGGGCCTCATTGATCTACCACTCCTCTGCTCTCTTCTTCTCACCCCTTCCCCTCTTGGCTGGCTGTGGACTTCATCTGATTAGCACTGATGGGTCCTGGCATCTCTCCTGGGAACTAGAGCAGTCTCATGACTGCCTTTAGATAGAATGATCTAATGGGGTCACACTTTAAGTCAGGAGTCTATTAATAAGAATCAATAAATATGCCTTAAGAGATGCAGAAGATGACAGCGGACACCGCAGCATTGTAATGAAGGCAGGAATGGCATGGAGCTGCAGGCTCTTGGCAAGCTAACAAAGTGTTGAGAAATGGATCTGCATCACGAGGGGGTGCGTGCATCCATGTATACATGTTGCTTTGGCCATGCGTTACAAAGCACGTCCTGAGATCTTGCACCATTCACATCTGAGATTGTGACATTTCTGTGTGTCAATCTTTTAATACAACTATGGTTAGAAAAGAATATACACATGGGATACTGGATAGTAACATACATTCCCTGCTGGCTATTTAGGTAGCAGTAGATTGATACTCACAATTAATGCAATATATCCAATAAACCTGGAGAAAAAAGTTGGAAAGCTGTACTTAAAAATCAAATGAAATCAAAATACGGTAACTTTCCTATTAACAGGTTCCGTGTGTACATGAGAGAGAGAGAGCTGTACCAGGCAGTTTGTTTTGTGGCTATTAGTTTTGAGGCCATCTCTATACTTGTGTACCTAAAAGTTGATAAAAATAAGGCCTTGTGGCAGGGCGGATTCTACACACCCGGTCCCTTATCAGGCTAATTAAGCCTCCGAGAGGGATCGGGTGTGCAGAATCACGACCCGGACCTGCCCTCCACCCTGCCACAGGCCTACCAACAGCATTTTAAATATACATTTTTTTCTCTTCCCGGAAAATGAACTAAAAATATTGATATCGTCTTGCTGACAAAGGCTTAATGTCTAAGCGTTTTAAAATTACATTGCAACATTTTTAACATTTGCATAATTAGGTTACACAGTATCTCAACTGATAGAGCATTGGGCTTGCAAGTTGTACAATGCGAAAGACTGAGGTACGAGTCCACCAAAGCAAACTCGTCAAACATCAAAGAAACATTACAAAATGACATGGTTGCTTTAGCAGTTGCGTTTATCATCATCCATTTGCATTGTAAAAAAATATTGCGATATATGATTATATCGTAAACCCCCTGCCAAGGGTCAGTGAATATTTTTGCTTTATTGATTTTGCTTTAAAAATAAAAAACATTTATTGAAACATGAAAAACTTAAACAAAATACATTTCTAAATTCAAATTGCACTTTAAACAAAAAGCATTAAAAACGAAGTAATAAAAAAATCGTATGTATAACCACCTCAAATTCAAACATTTACCATCTCCAATGGCCCCATTTGCCATCACGCAAGCATCCATCAACAACAATAGATGAAAAATTACTTACGGCCTACAAAATAAGAACTAAAGACTAATAAGATTTCCATTTGTGTTTGTATTGCATTTTTGGTAACAGTTTATGCTACCTAAAGAAAAGAAAATAGAACTCAATTTTAGGTTCAAAGTGTCTTATATTATTTTATTATTTAATCACTATCATCTTTGTTTTGCTTTAATACAAATACTGCATATATATATTATATATAACAGAGTTGCTTTCACAATGCATAAGAGCGAACTGCTCCGTGGAAATAAAGCAAAACTCACAGCACCTCACGAGATAGCATTCTCATGGACAACATTATTCTTGCAAAAAGTTTTCAGACAAATGAAACATATAAAAAGAAGTGATATCTCTTTTGTGTTCCATGAGACAGCGTCCTGCTGCATGCCTCTGAACAAACAGCAAATCAGACATGAGCAATGACGGCTTTTCTTTTGTCTGTTCTTACATAATAAAAATATAATAACGTTTCTTCAAGTACGTGTTTTTGTGACAAATAGCATTTCTTGCAATGTGTCACTCCGAGACGTCTTACAGGTCACCAGCCTTTTGTGTTTAGATTGTACCTCGTCGCATTTGGCAGGTGGCAGGTACTACAGTATACCACACCCGAAAAATAATGAACGTTTGTAAAATCGCTCGTAGAATATGCTCTTAACCGCTAAGATCAATAGTCATTGGGAAACAAGGCCCAGAACTCTATGCATATGCATGTCTCATGAACAGCAGAGCTCACTAACCACACATATCAAATCAGATGCACATCGGCAGCTTTTCTTTCATCTGTTCTTCAAAGTATAATCACACATGTTTCGTCAAATGCAAGTCTTTGTGTCTAATTTCTTGTCAAATTTCACTCCGAGAAGTCTTACAGGTCACCCTCCACAGTGGCTGGTACATCAGCAAAATGATCCACCACTGCTCATGAAATATCAGCATTCAGTGGGTGTTAATTTCAAACCTTTAGTAGGCTGAATGTTCACCATACCAGTAGTAGGCTGTATGACAAATTCGGGAGAAAGGAAATCAAAACAGTGTCTATGACTTCAAGCTTTGCAATCACACCCACACTTTCTGCAGGAAAATTACCTCTAGAAAGTTTTAAACGTTCATGTGTTGGTGAATGGTGAGACATGACGAGCCACTTGATTTTTTAACAAAGAGCCACGTGTGGCTCGCAAGCCATAGGTTCCCGACCCCTGCAATAGAGCAACCTTAAAACATTAACTGTTTGAGAACTTTTAACTCGTATTTAGCACCCCCCAGTGGAACTTTCACCTCGAAACTGCCGTTATATGTGTATTGAAACATGTAATTTCATTTTGAAAAATTTTGCCATAGTCACATTATTTTCATGAGATCAGGCTGGAAGTGTCCCAACCCAAATTCCAAATTCAATAGGAAATACTTCAACACGGTGAAAAAAACTGGCCTTGTCTAGCCATTTCGTAGGGTCTTTAAACATGCTACAATAATCAGGTCAGGGTCAGGATCATTGTTCTCTGATGGTAACAAAAATATTGAGCCTTCAAGATTATTTAATAAATAGGAGTTTTCATGTAGGAAATTCAAACCTGGACATCAAATGTATGAAATATATCATGCTAGTTAAGATGTGATGTTAAAATAATGAAGACATCCTCTCAAACAGAACGTGGGTTAGTGATCCTTAGCTTGCTGCAGAGGGTGTCTGTTAATTTGGAGTTGCTGTGGGACATTGAAAGAAATCAGGCCCAGCTGATGTGTGTTTTCCCCCACACCCCAGGGAGGCTGGGTAATTGAGCATGTTCACTGCAGCAATACAAAGGCTTTTTAACAAGGTGATAAAACTATCAGTGCTGCTGTATTCAGAGCTCTGTGGGAAGTGAGGGCCTACAGAGTGATACTCAAATTGAGCACTTGATAACTTAAAAAATTGTTTCCTAATTTCCTGTATAATAAGTTTTGTTACAGATCAATAAAAATAAGGATACTGCATTGTCAGCACAACTAGGTTCATCCACTGAAAACATTTGGGCAGTAAATAGGGAATAAGTTATCTTAAAGGCATTTTCTCCATTGAATACAAGTTAAAGGGTTAGTTCACCCAGAAATTAAAATTCTTTCATCATTTACTCACCATCATGCCATCCCAGGTGTGTATGAATTTCTTTCTTCTGCTGACCACAATTGAAGATTTTTAGAAGAATTTCTCAGCTCAGGTCCATACAATGTAAGTGATTGGATGCCATAATTCTGAAGCTCCAAAATCCACAAAAGGAAAAAATAGAAGTACTCCAAATGACTCCATATACTGTATCCTGAAGTGATTTGATTGTTGTGGGTGAGAACCAGATCAATATTTAAGTCCTTTTTTACTATAAATTGTTCTCCCTGCTCAGTCCATTTTCACTTACTTTCTCATTCGCCTTCTTCTGTTTTTGGTGATTCACATCCTTTTCGCATATTCAAGAATTTATGACAAAATATTACTTACTTTTTACTATTAATTACTACTCACCCACACCTATCATATTGTTCCTAAACAATACACACTATGTGGAAGTTGGAGTTTCACAATTTTGGCACCCATTCACTTGCATTGTGAGGACTTACAGAGCTGAAACATTATCTTAATGTGTGTTTTGTAGAAAAAAGAAAGTCTCTGACACATCTGGGATGGCATGAGGTTGAGTAAATCACGAGAGCAGGGCATGTAATCTGGCATTAATCTAACATGATCTAGCAAGTCATGTTAACATGTTTAATAGTTATGTCTTGCTATTCTATGCAACAATGTGTATTTTAATGTTTATGGACTGGTCTTGTGCACTTTCATTGTAAGAGCCTTACTCTAACTGTGATTTTTATTATTAAAAAATGTTTATCCCCTTTTCGGGGAATACCCAATTCACACTACTTCGTAGGTCTTCGTGTTGGTGTGGTTACTCACTTCAACCCGGGTGGCGGAGGACACGTCTCAGTTGCCTCCACTTCTGAGACAGTTAATCCACGCATCTTATCACGTGGCTCATTGCACATGACACCACAGAGACTCCCAGCTAGTGGAGGCTCATGCTACTCTCCGTGATCCATGCACAACTTACCACATATCCTATTGAGAGTGAGAATCACTAATCATGACCACAAAGAGATTATCCCATGTGACTCTACCCTCCCTAGCAACCGGGCCAATTTGGTTGCTTAGGAGACCTGGCTGGAGTCACTCAGCACACCCTGGATTCGAACTCGCGACTCCTGGGGTAGTAGTCAGCATCAAAATTTTCTGAGCTACCCAGGCTCCTGTGATTTTTTTTATTTTATTAAATGATACATTTAGTAGTTTAAACATAACTTATATTGAACCCGGAACATTCCTTTAAAGAGGGAAAAAAATCACCATATAAAAGTTTCTTAAAGCCATTCCAGGAAACACAGCATGATTCGTGCTGTCAGTTGAGCGAGTGTTGGAGCAAGTGGCGTGTGTTTGTGTGTGTGTGTGTGTGTGTGTGTGAGAGAGAGAGAGAGAGAGAGAGAGAGAGAGAGAGAGAATGTGTGGACCACAGGCATGCATGCCGTGTTAAGTCAGTTGAGTTGCCATACAGTGGGAATTCAGCTAGTCGGAGCATACTCTGATGTGAAGCATATGATATTACTTAGGTAGGCATGAAAGCAATCTTTTTTAATATCAGACACTTTGCTGCATGGAATGTCAGGTTCAGCAGAGGTGAGGGCCGGACTAGTGGTAGAAAAAAACTATAAAATATTAATCGTCCTTGCCCATTTCTTATAACAGCCACATTAAAGCTTGTGGTAAATTATTACAAATGCCCAATATAAAGGTTGTGAAACTCAAATGTGTGTATAATTATCTGCCTAGGAAAGCAGTTGGGCTGCTAGACTAACCATATAAGTGCTCGTGTGTAAAAATATGCTTTTCCTTTTGCAATGATTGAGGTGATTAGCACTGGATGTGCTGGGCCCATATCAACACTTAATGTAAAACCTCTGACTCATTTGAAGTGCAAAACATCTTAAAGGTTGACAGATGGGGAAATCTGCTTTACGTATAATGGCCCACCTGTCTGTTATAAACATAGGGGGGAAAAGAGGCAACAAAGGATAAAGTGAAGCAGTGAAACAACTTGCAACTACATTCATCTAACAGCCATGTTAATTATGAAACAATGGGCCTATCATAGTTCCTGAATAAACAGGAGTGGGTTCCTATTGGGCAATAGGTAGCTTCAATGTGTAAATGTAATTGTGGTGCTCAAGTGTAATGCACAAGATATGCCCTCTCCTTAGCTCTGTTGCTCTGTTCTGCTGTGTGCACTTGGACCCATGTTCTGATGTGATGAAAATTCACGATGCGTGCATGTTAACTACATTACAGACTCTGCTGAGTTCCATGACATGAATAAAAAAAGGCCTCATCTTGATGCCTAATTATTTTTGGTCTTGACAGCCTTGTAGCGGCCAACGCATTGTAGGTTACAATGGTTCCATTGGTTTCCTGAAAACATGCGCAGCAGTAAGCAAACCCATAATAGCCACCCATAATGAGGACATTCCTGGTACATGATCACTTATAGAACTTCTAGTGTACTCATGAGTTAAATTGTTTTGTTTTTTTAAATGCCGATTTTAATTATCTCTTTCCCAGCAGCTGATATCTTAAGGAGCCAGCACACCAAATGCAGCAGGCATACGACATTGGCTATAAACGTACTTTACGCAAATGCAAGCACTTGGCTAATGCATTTCTGTCATGCAATCTGGTTGAATATGCTTAATGTGCATTCTTGCATTATGGTGGTAACAAACCTCGGTACTCAAGGGGGCGATAGATTTACGTTCACAAGTTTGGGCCATTAAACTGGACATGTTCTTATTTAGTTCAAGAGAAAGTTCACCCAAACATTTTAATTCTCATAATTTACTCACCCTCCCAGATGTGAATGACCTTCTTTCTTCAGCAGAACACAAACAAAGTTTTCCATGCAATGCAAGTGAATGGTGATCAGACCTTTGTGGTTCCAAAAATCACATAAAGAAAACATAAAAGTAATCGATATGACTCAAGTGTTTAAATCAAATTTTTTTTGTTTTCTATTACTGTACGCACACCACATGCGATTTGGCATTCATCGACCCGGCTACATCTTTGTGCCACTTAAATCGTTTCCTAGTAAAGTTTACCAAAAATGGCTTTTAGATAGATACAAATATATTAAATAGCCTGTTTTGTAAACATTCCCAGTCAGGCTAGCTAGCTATCATTAGCAGGCTAAATAGACAGTTAATATGTAACATCAACTGCTATGTACCAAGACTTGTAAAATATAACTGTATTTACCACCGTAATGAATTCAGTGGTTAACATTCAATAATGATTTATTATTCCATCAAAATGATTTATCTTTATTGGAGAGAGTAAAGTTAAAACTCACCCTTCTTGAATTTCATCAGGAGTTGATTTTGAACTTGAGTTCACATGTATAGAGCTGTGTATATATGTTTCAATATTATTTACCACAGAGTGTTCTGTGGTTCCTAAATCTGAATATGTTCAATAACTGATTTGGCACAGCACAGAATCGTGATGAAAATAGCATCAAGTAGTGAATGTGGTAGTTTTAATTCTGGACGTGTTTTGAGAGGCAGAATGCATAGTGAATACTGAAGACTATGACGGACGCCTGTGGGCATTCAATCACAGCGGATGAGGTTTCCCAGCACAGCCAGCTCAGCAAGGCCCATGTCAGTCACATGGCTAATGACCGTTTCAGTGACGGCTTCCTATCAACTTAATAAGAAGCACCTGTTAGCGAGGGAACCAAAACTTCGAGAGGGGTGTAATCAACCCCGGGGGACTGATTGAATCCTTCCTTCTGACGATGGAGACGCTCTTCATCGCAATGCTGCCTCCACTCAGGGTCACTGGAAGAGGATCTTCCTGGATTACCCATAGACGTGCACACCGGATGAGCCTTATTGGTTTAAGATTGTTCCAGCCCTGACTACATTAACCCTCTGATTGTTCACAAAGACATTATTAAAGGCTTCCTGATAGAAAATTTGCAATCGTAATCATCTCTCTTTTAACATGAAGACTGTAAACGTGATGCAAAGGAAGTCTCCATGGAAAATCTCTGTCGCGTAAGAGGATGGCTCCTTGTCGATTAAGGCTATTGTGTAATTTCATGTCTTCCTAAGCACAATGAGCATTGAGATTAAGTTCAGTTTGGACTTGCGCTTGGATTTCCCCACCTCCATTGAGGTCTAAGCCCTGCCATGTCAGCCAGGCCCATTGGGAAATCAGCAATCTCCAGACAGGTCACCACTGGCCCATGTATATATTCATGGGCTTAATCTCACATCATTTCTGTACTGTGGGGAAAGAATTGCATTCAATTTATACTCTCTCCATGTGACTCATACAGTACACACTGGGGAGGCTTCCATTTGTGTGTCTAACATGGTAAGGATTCATTTGGTTTGTGGAAAACATTTTGGGAGTCAGAATCCAGTTTGTGAAATTCAGCTTGTATGATTTAACTCAGAGCAGCCTCAGTAGGAGTCTGCTGGTTGGAGTGGAAGACTTCAAGTTGTCTCCGGCAGATGCTGAGTGTGTATTAAACCAATTAATTATTAAAACATGCTTGACAGATGAAAAGTGGGACCTCAGGCTAAAGAGAGAATGTTTATTCTTCTGCCATATACTGTAGTCATTTGGTTCCTCCTCACAAGTTATTGGGCACCTTGTTGAGGATTTGAGGGCTCGGTGTCATATGTGCTACACACAAACCATTTGTGGCTGTCCAGACTGGTACAGCTCTGATGAAAATATGAGGCCCTTTATAGACCTGATTCAATGATTCAAAGGGTCTGTCAGGAGGTATTGTGTCTTGACACTGTGACTGAATACAGCAATCCTCTCTAGAATGTTTTGAGGATAATTTTAATTATTTACAGAGCCTGATAATGAATTATCAAAAAAATATATAATTACCAGAATAATTTACCCTCCTATAGTTTCAAGCCCATTTAAAAGAAAATTGAGTACATTTCAGAATTTACATTTTTGGATGAACTATCCCTATAAACTGTTATAGGGTAGTTTTTGATTGTTTTTCTAATTCTACATTGATTAAAAACTTAAACTTAAACCAGAGGGACGGCTTCTTCCATTTATGTTCATGATACATTTTTCATGCATATTAAATAGCAGGATGGCTGCCAAAGTCCTAAATAGCAGTGATTTAATTTCCTGCTTCACAGAAAAATGAATGATGTGCCTGAAGTGGCACTCTGTGAAGCGGCAGTGTTATGGTTCAAGGTCAAGAATGGAGAACGAGTCCACAGCCAAACTGAGCTACATCTGGCAAAGGGTCTGAGTGCCACCTGCTCCAACAAGTCAAGCTTTCCTCCAAAAAATTGGACCATGCAAATTGGAAACAAAATATTCTGTCCAACAACTAAGTGTTTGCCGCAGCAAAATCTATCAAGAAAAGGCCCTTCTCCCATTAGCCACCGAAGACATGCGGTTTCAGCCACCGGTTACCTGGCCTCCCTGTTGACAGGGCTGTTGCCGACGGCCTCAGCCCCCTGGACCCAAGGGAATGGGCCTCAGATGCAGATGATCACTATTAGGAGCTGGACAGCCCTCCCCTCAGAGCGATTAGCATTCCCCTGGCGTGACCTACAGGTGTAGCTCAGATTAAGTGAATAAATTCATCGCCCTGAGGATCACTGGGTCTGACCCCTGCTGCTGGCGCCTGAATTAGAATGTGTTTGCAGCTTGCAGGCACAGTCCATGATTGCAGGCAAAACCTGGACGATTTCACCCTGACGGCATTGAGGGAATGAAGGGGGTGGACTGGGAAAGGATGTTGATTGCCTAGGTTTATTTGCAAAACAAACTGTGTCATTAGATTTCTCACACCTATTCAAGTAAGAATGTGACTACATCTTGTATTTTGCTAGTGTGTGTGAAGTTTGGGGGTTTCAAGTAATTCAGGCTCATGTTTTGTTTCCTGTAATTTAATCTGAAATAAGCTTGTTTATCTTTCCACATCGGACTTGCCTGTTCTGTTGACATTTTTCCTGTTATTTATATACTGCAAAGTGGTCCATTTTTCCCCCATCAAAACCGCTTTTCTCTGTATGTGTAAGGATGTCTTTTAAATTTACCTTCAGCTCCTGACAGACTTTAGAATGGGCTTGTGCATACAGGCAAGGGGAAGACTCCTTTGTGCCTTGTGCATTTTCGTGAAGGCAAATCCTGGCTCAAAGGCTGTCAACACAAACACTGTCGGTTTGCTCTCAGTTGCACTCCCTGTAAAAGTTGATCAGTTGAAACACACATGGGTTAACACCATGCTCATTATGTACTGTTTCATTTCTTTGTTGATCTTATTCTGAGAAGAATAACCAAGGAAAACATGCAGTAAGAGTGTTCCCAAAATAGTGGTTGTCACATTATCGAAATTTGAGTAGTCATTACAAATAATAATTAAAAAATCTGATTCTCATTAACAATTTTGATATCAAAGCAAAAAGTGATATACTTTTGAAAACACTCTTTTCTTAAAAAAGTTATCTATTAATTAAAATAATGAAAAGATAAAGTAAAATCATGGCAAGTGGCTTTCAAGTATTTCTCAATAAATTAAACATTGCTTTTTTAAATGTTTTTCTAGCAATCAATTAGCCATTTCTAGCAATGTAGCTAATAACTTTAAAAAATGACAAAGAACAAACAATGGAAGAAATTAAACCTCTTGAAGTTTTTCAAGGTATCTAACAGTAGTATTAAGTAAAAATTCAGACACATGGCAAACACAAAACACCATGCTCATGCATGCATTTGTTAGGCTATCCTCGCCTACAAATACTACCGATGTAATTTATCCATGACCTTTGTTGTTCAAACTCAATTGGTTACATGCTGCGATAGAAAAAGCATGTCAATTCTGAACATTTTAACAATTTGTGTTTACAGTTCATGTTATGTAATTTGCTTAAAATTGGATATGGTTAATATACACTTATATTCTCAGATTCTCAAATGTTGGACAATCCATCTTGTAGCACTTACTAAGCAAAAGGATGCTGCAATACAGACTAAAACTGAAAAAAAAAAAACATTTACCAAAAGACTTGGCCTGCATTTTCATAGCAATTTACAATGACATGCTTTTATTTCTGTGGTCTGTTGAATGCTGTCACTATCAATTACAGTACTCCTGTATTCATTACACTATAATGAAGCCTTTATATAATCTTTTTCCTGCAGTGATTCATCCTCTTACATGGACAAAGTGATTGTTAGTGGAAAAATTGTGTTAGGAACCCATTTGTCCCAAGTCCAGAGTTGCTTTAGGGGTTGGTTTATGGAACAGAACATTGAGAAGAGACACTTAACACAGCAAATATCATCTGGAGTATGGCATATGGACAAAAATAAATGAATGATTCTCTTCTACCAGTTTGCTCTTATTCATAAAGGCAGAACTGTGCAATCTCTGGAACATTAGAGCCTCTTCCTCATCTTTTCTGTGGATGACAATGATTTGCCTTTGCTTCTCAGTGATATCAAACCACAAACATCTCTGTCTGAATTCGCAATTATTGCTTTGAACCTGTGAGTTGATTTCTACGATTTCTATGCAGATGCAATGGAGGGAGAGATCAGCATCACATGCCAGATAACCATAAATAAGCATTTTGTTTTGCTTAGTTTTCTGAAAAAGTTTTAATTGCTTACTGGATTGTTTTGTCATAAATTACTGAGCATCCAATTCTTCCAGTTTCAAGCCAGAATCTTCCAGTTTTGCTAGAGTCAGCTAATTTGCTGACATACATTTATCATTAATTACATTAAGCTTAATAAATTAGATGTTTAAAGTCTTATTTAACCCATGTCACTCTACATTAGCCTATTTTAAAGAACCATCTTATTCCCTGTTGGTTTGGGGTCTGAACAGTAAACTTTGGGTCTCAGACTCGTCTGGCCTGCCTCTTCATATGCAGAATTAATTAAGTAATGATATAGTGGCCTGCTGGAGATTATGTCACAAGAGGTGCATTAATTTCAATAGAACTGGGTGGATTAGGATAGGTCTTGCCTGCACGAGGAGAAACCGTTTCAGGGCTCAAATGGCCAAAGATGAACATAAGGCGCATTTGCATAAAGGTCAGACCATGTGTGCGTTTGTGTGTAGATTTCCCATACAGGTTATAACTGCCATCTCCAGCCAAACCAACATGTAAAACTCACATTAAGATACAAGATTAAAATCATGAGAACATGAGATATTAAAAAAGATAAAGTGTGTTTGATCATGAGACATCTTTCAGTCCCTTTATCTGTTTGATTCTTCAGTGCTTGTTGTTATCAAATGATACAGTTGCTCAAGCACAGTGTTTGAATCCTAAGGACCTTAGGGAGCGGATTTGTCTCTCGCAAGCCCTCTTCTAACGGGGATTAAGGGGATTAGACACCAGAAAATGACCAAGCGCAAACTCCCTGAGCAGCCTGGGCCTTCCCAGCACCCCCGTCCAGGGACGGACCTGAGGCTGGTTTACAAAGTTCCTCTCAAAGTCCCTTCTTACCATGACAAAAAGCCAACAATTCACTGATCTGCCAGAATGGCAGACAATGAACTTGCTGCGGTCCACCCAGCTCATTTTCATCTGAACAAATGGCATTACACTTGGCAATGACATTGTTCTAAATACGAACATGGCGCTTCGCTTTCTTCGCGGAGCTCAAGGTGTCATATTAATTATTTAAATCTGCAGAAAATTTCCAGCTCTATTCCTCCAAGGCCTTTCCCAGTGCCAGAAGGTCTGGAATCTGCATTAGTTTTGTTATTTAGAGCTGAAACAAGGCTTTGATCTCAATGAAAATCAGAAAAAAGGAAAACTTCCAGAATGCATTATTTTCTTTCTAACCTATTTTTCTGTAACAATTCTTTTTCCCAGTCTCACACATGTTTATTTCTGCTGTGCCAAAGTTTGATTTAACGGTAGATAATAGCGAGCAAAAGGTCAAGGGTTTCTGCAGTTAACCAGCTTTATAAGGTCAACCTTGAGCGCAATCACTATACTTCATTTACAATGAGTCTGCCTATTGACAACATTAATTATTATACTGTACAGTCTTAAAACTGTACAATGTTCATTGCACCGACAAGTTAATTATTACATATTTTCCTAACACTACTAATAAACATTTTAAAGTAATTTATTTTCCCTCAAAGTTTGACATAAAGTTAAACCTATTAGACAGGTTCTCTCAACACCAGAGCCTGTTCTATTGTTGTCATCCATGTTTTCTGAAATGCTCCTGGCCTAGTAAACCACAGTCTTGTGCTTCTTTGTTTTACCAACCTCAACACTTCATACTTTGCTGACTGTCCCTCAGCAAGGGTCAGTTTAATCAGCATACTAGCCGAAATAAGTGTTTGTCCACTCAGACAGCATGGCCAATTAAGTCCCCGCTTCTCCCAAAGCTTTGATGGAGATCAAACTCCCATCTCCCCCAGTTTCCCCCTCTTTCTCTCTCCATCTTTCAAATCTCTCTGTTTATGTATACCCCCTCCCTCAGCAGCCCACGTAAAGATTTAACGATGGAAAGTGAAATAATTACACTGGAGCGCAGCTAGCCCATGGCACCAGAGCTTGATGTTGACCCTCCTAGCCCTGGAGTCAGCCCTCTCCCAAAGCTCACGCAAACGGGCGTCAATGAATACAATTGATTGAGGGGATTAGCCCATAAGACATTTGGTAGGCATTGTTCTCTACCCACAAATGAGTTTCGCCAGTCACATGCGGCACGGGCCAAATTCGGGACATCACTGTGAGGAATTCTTATAATTACCCCTCTCTCTTTCTCTCTTCCTGAGAGAAAAAAATGACAGCTTTGGCCTCTGGATCCTGAATCTTGGACATTAGCAACTGAATGGGGAGCTATCATACTGTATATCATTTTAATCTTTCATGTTTAGATCCAGCAGATGGCTTATTATTAGCAGAGCTGAGGAGAAAGAGAGACAAATGGTCTTGTCTTTCTTAGGTAGGGATCAGCAGGAAAAATGGCATTCATATAAGCCGAGTATTGGATAATTGTACATGTGGCTGTTCAGAGCTGCAGAGCAGCATCCACCCTCTGCCTATAAATCATAAAACTATTAATAACAGACAGATGCAGGTCCAAAGAAATGATGTGCCTTTTGATAGGGAACAAGAAATATGGGTCAGAAAGTAAAACATGGAAGATGTATTATCAGCATGTAATATCATACATCTCATCTCAGTTTTATGAAATATCATTTAAAAATGGCTTTACTCTTTCCCAACATAATCCGCATATTTGAATTTCAATGGTGGAATATGACCATATCTGCTGCAAATTAAAAAAGGGTCATTTTTGCACACACATTTTTGAGACTCAACTTGTCCCACAATCGAAACGATTATAACTTATAGATTTACTTATCCAATATCCAACTGAAGATAATAAAAAAGCAAAATATGTATATTTATATTTTAGCATTGAACATATAATTCTGATTGAATTAGTTGAGATTAGGTTGAGCGTTATCATTTTAGTTTATTGAGAAGCATTTTGTATAATCCATTTAATGCAACATACAGTGGTGAATTCTATGAGCTGAGTAACTTGTCCTGGGTTTGATAATTGAATTTCTCTAAGATCTGGTAATAACACACTTTGGCACATGTGCAATGGTGTGATGGGATTCATGGTGGTGTGTCTGGGGGGGGATGTCTCTCCCCTGTTTTATTTCATCTCTATGCACTTTGCATTTGGCTGTCCCGCTCTCCACCTCTCTGTCGGCCCTCCAAAAGGAAACAATAAGGTTTAATCTCCTCCGCTGACAATGATGCATGGCGGGATGAAAAACACTTTTCAGGTGTTGTCATTAAAAAGCCATTTCTCCATAGCCCTGGTGAAAGAAACCCAAAGAAAGGCCCCAAAGTGTAATGCTTTAATACCCCTCAAGCTTTTCATTGGCATCTGCAGAGAACAAGCTGTCGGGATTGTCTTCTCTTTTTCAATTACCTGTTTTTTTGTGTGTTTTTTTTTTACTTTCCTCAAAATGAAAAATGCACCACGGTGGAGTTCAGCTGCTGAATCCCTGTTGCTGTTTCCAACTGCGCTCATTTGATGTGTGTGTGTGTGTGTGTGTGTGTGGTGGTCATTTCATATAATCAAATTATTATTGTTTATGAGCAGATTAGAACTTTTTTCCTGTTGAATCTGATAAGTGTTGTTTCTATACTGCCAAAGCAGATTCACTGTTTAAAGGGATAGTTCACCCAAAAATGTAAGTTCTGTGATTACATGTCCTTGTATTGTTCCAAATCCATATGTCTTTCTTTCTTCTGTGGAACACAAAAGAAGATGTTGGCCTCAGTCACCATACATTTTTATTGCATTTTGTTTTTTTAACAATGAAAGTGAATGATGTATGAGGATAGCATTCAGCTCAACGACTCCATGAATGTCATGCATGTTTGGAATAACATGATGGTGTTAGAGAGTACCTGCACTTTTGTTCTTCCATTTCAAGCACTGCATAAAGGCATCATAAAAGTAATCCATACGACTCCTATGTTTTAATCCATATCTTCACAAGTGATATGATAGGTGTGTGTGAGAAACAGATAAATATTTATGTCTTTTTTTGCTTGAAATTATTCTCCCTTCCCAGTAAGGGAAGAATGTGAATCACCAAAAACACATGAAGAAAATGATCTGTTTCTCACCCACACCTATCATATCACTTCTGAAGACATTGATTTAACCACTAGAGTCTTATGGATTACTTTTATGCTGATTTAAAAGATTTTTGGTGCTTAAAAAATTTGGCACCCATTCACTAGCATTGTATGGACCAAAAGTAATTCTTCTAAAAATCAGCAGATGAAAGAAAGTAATATGTCATATGAAAGTCATAAAGAGTAAATTAATGTTCATAGGTATGATTCCAGTTTTTCAAACGTACTTACATACTTATGTGAAACTGATTTGTTTGGAATGCAGTGCAGTGTCTTGTACTAACACAAAGTATTTTGCAAAAACATGTGGTTCTGAAAGCAGCCCATAAATGGACTATAAACACTAGGATTTGATTTAACCTGTCAAAAACATCTCTTTCACATGGGAAATGTAAACAAGCTTCTTTGGGCTTCTCGCTATTAATTTGAATTCCAGAATAAATCTTGCATTGACATCATTCCAATGCATTGACATGGTTTGCAGCTGGTTATTCAACGAACACTGATAATTCTTTTCTCAGGAATGAAGGCAAAGTCAAACTTAAATATTATAGGTGTATGTAGTTTATAATTTCAAGCTGAAGAATATGTGCCACTCTGCAGAATTCCCCTGTGGAATCTTGAGCTTGAGCCTGTATTATGGTGAGTGTTTTGATCTAAGAGGGGCAGGTGGGTAAGTGTGGAAAACGTAATCCATGTGAACGGGGCACACGCTTCAGCAATGAGACATCGTTTACGAGATCACAGCTCTGCAAATATTTATGTTACCGGAGATGAGATTAAAGCAGTGCTTCTGTGAGAGTGCATGAACTTCAGCACAGATCAGATAAAAAAATGCCTTCTTCTCTTTGAGCGCATCTATAGCAATTCATTTATTCTACAAACGATGCACAGCATTTTGCAAAACAAGTGTGGGTTTACACCCCTGCAGTCTCGCACCAAAGCAATTGCATGATGCTTTGGGGCAAAAGTGCAACAAATACCTTTGATTTCCAAATGAAAAACAAAATGTGTATTAGTGTGTCTGTCTGTTTTTTTCTCCTTTGTTTGTTTTGTTGTTGTTTTTTTGTCTATGGGGTGGGTTGACTGCTGCTAAAACTATACTCTCCTCGTTCACTTCAAATACGAGAATTTCTTTATGTTTCAAAGAAAGATGCAACCACAAGGGTGCCATGTTTTAACAACTGGTTGAAGATCAGACTTTCCAAATGATGCACATATTGAATCGGTGATGTGGGGGCGTACAGATGCTCGAGACAGATCAGATACACAAGGAAGCTCTGTGGAACAAAGTATGAGAGCATCTCTCTTCATCTCCCTTTCCAGGCTCTTATGACTTATATACGACTGTTTGAGCTTATTGTAGGCATAATCCTAACTAACAAACATGTGTTTTCATTTAAACAAGCTTTGTGAAGAACACCTCAGCAAAGCAACGTCTTTGCGTGTGACTTCAAAAGGCAATGCGAATCGCAACCGCATTGCTTTCTTTGTAAAGATGCTGTTTTTGTTGATTTAACACCCCCATATTTTCGCGACTTTGCTTAATTTCCTGGCAAATAAGCCACTTTATTTATAACAGCAAAAGTCTCCAGTGGCTAATTACTTCATGGCTCCCACAGTTAGTGAAGCTGCACCCAAAAAATGAAATGACGTTTTGCCAGTGTCGTTTTTGTAACTCCAAAAGATCCTATGTCAGAGTTCTACTCGTAGCAAGTGTTTGGCCAACAAATCACTTTACACAGCTGCATGAAAGCGAGATCACACAGTGGCAAGGTTGTTTCCTACTGTGCCGTATTAAGAGGATCTGATGAGTCTGAGAGTGTAGGGCTGGATCGTTGGCTCAGTATTGAGCTCCAGCACTTAGTAGATCATTAGCTGGAGTTTCACTGGAAAGAACACACTCGCACATACATACAGCACATGCTGAAATTCTTGCTCCTGCTAAAGCTTGGGATAGCTGTAATGGTTGGCTACAGATGGTATTGGTGTATGTGAATGAGTATGTACACAAGAGAGACTTTTGGGGAAAAGTTATTTCAGGGCTGGGCTATGTGCAGCATGTATCATTAATGTGCTCCCATGACGGCAGCCACTCCTAGGCTCCCGCTTACTGGTGACATAACTATCTGGCAGATTTTCACCCAGCATAGTACAACAGTGGACCCCTGGCTGTGGAGAAACCTGGTAATGTTTCTTCACACACAACTACACACACAATCATTCCTCCACCACAACAGGAGGCCAGTAAGATTGGCAGAGCTGTCCACCTAACAAGGAGGGGCTTCAGGATCAAAAGTGGGCCCACTCTGTGTCCCACCCGCCTGGCCGGGTGAATGTGTCCACGGCACCCAGACACCATGCCAGCGCAAGGCAATCCATCAGCTCCTCTTAAATTCCTTGCGTCCAGGCCCACAATTAGACATCTGCCAAATTGCTCCTTGATATAGCTATTTTGAGAATGGAAATATGACGGCTGAGACGTGTTTGCCCTGTCGCCGTGGTAACTGTGTCAGGGATGGCATTTAATTGGCCCGGGTTGTCCATGTTCTTTCTGCCTGAAAAAGAACCAAACGGAATTGCTTGCAGATCCCAAAAACTCTCCCTGCTGTGATTAAGACGCAAAGTTAGACACATATGTGAGATGGGTGCTCGCACCTTCCAAGGCCCTTAGCCTGGCTCCCACATGAGTGAAGCTGGTACTGAAATCAGTGCCGTTAGATCATCTGACAACTGTTGCTTTCATACGACCCCACTAGCCTCTGATGAAGACATCTTGTTTTCATCAGCGCTGTCATAAATATGACACCTCTGCTCACGCACACTCTCGCACACAGCCGTCAGATGCAAATCTGCCAATCCGTCTCCATGCCAGCCTTAAAACACCCGTTCAAAAACATCCCTGCCGTTGTGCTGCATAACAAGCAGGGTGCCGGGACACTTGGGTTTAGACCCTGCATTTAGGTTGTGTCTCTGGTGAAACAGAGCTCTTCCATAATTCAGCACTCTGCTCTCTGCCTTGCTTTCTGTTGACAGTGGTGTGATCAAGGCCCGTAATCACATCTGACTGAACTGTGCTGAAAGTCCCGTTTGATAGCGCCCCGGATAGGGAGCTCTCGCACAGGAAGTGGGTCAGAGTTCAGCTCCAGTGGCAGGTGTGTGATTTCCCCCCTGAGCTGGACCAGGGGACGGCAGTGAGGTCTCGTGGGAGCAACAAGCACCGTGCAGGGTCAGGGGTGGGCAGCTCAGTGATTGATTGGATATATCAGCGGCAGGGTTATTTTCAGTGCTAATCCCTCCACTCACTACCTGCTGTGGCACCGCAGGCCCGTGACTGACTTAAAACAAGTGCAGTGTGCCAGTTATGAGGGGTGACATTGAGCTTAAATTAACTGCAGCTGAAGGCCGCCCTCCCACAGTTGAAACACTATCTCTTTCCTAAAGAGTGAGAAAGGTATAATATATTCAAAAGCAAATGTATTGGAATGTGCCATTAGGAACATGGTGCTGTTTTTAACGTGTATGGAACTGACGCAATAGCCATATAACTGTGGCAGAATGGCTTTCCATTTATTTCACTAAATTTGCACAAATGCTGCCAGAGACATCAGTAATTCAGGATACAGAGTAATTCAGGACTAGTGTAAAAGGCTTGGATTTACATCCAGCAGTGAACATATGTAGTTTCTTTAGCTTAACGAGTTATTTCTACTTGATCCGCCCCATAAAAATTATTATTTAGTTTAACCTAATGTACATGTAGCCTTATTTATTCAGTAATATAAAATAATCTCTTGGTAATTTAAATAATTTCATTTATTTGAATAAAACCAGGTTTGTAGATTTTGTCATATTAAGTAAATTTTTTGGTTAACAGATTTTTTTCTTACAGTACACAGCTTGAATCTTAGAATGTCAAATTGCTGCACAAACTGCAGGTCGTAGTATACACAGTAGGTGCTCTTCCTTGTCAATTATAACTTGTACCCATTTGAAAAAGCATTTGAAGTTCTTTATTTACATTTTGTTTGTTTGCAGACTCTCGGTTGTGGGCAGACAGTGTTGTGTAAGTTGTGGATATGTAGGATGTCAGGGCTTGTTGTCACAATATATCATATGATGTCATGTTTCGGAGAGAGGAAGGTTTGACATCGCATTTTATAGTAACAGTGCACTTTATGTCAGCAGGGTTTACCAGGCCACCTCTGCTGACCCAATATGACAAATAAGAGATGATCTCTATGACAGAGTAGCCATAAAAAGACAACCACACCACTTACTCGAACCGTAAAGCCTGTTTCACCTCCAGCCAGGGTTAGCAAAACCAGAATATCATGCAGTGTTCATTTTACATCTCTAACCCCTCTCTCTCGCTCATTCTCCCATTATCTGCCTCTGCATGTTTTATTTTATGCCCCTTTCTCTCCCATTACATTGTCAGCTGGGTGTAAAGTCACCACTGCCTGTAGTGTGTCTCTGCCATCGATGACATATTTCAGCCAGCTGCAGTCACCTGTATCATCAGCCTGTGCCTGTGTCTGAGATATGTACAGACTTATACTTGTACATGATATTTCCCCCAACAAAAAATTCTAAATTAAAACAAGGCAAAAGCAGGCAAAGGATAGAATATCATGATGTGACCACAACGTTTAAGCTTCACCTCTATTCAATGTATTATATTTTTACTTAATTATAATAATTACAGATATTCTGTTACATCAGGCCTGATGAGTTAATGCAGAATTCAATCATTCAATCAGGTCTCTGAGAAAAGTTTGCTCTTGTCACTTGTGAAGATTTATTTAATGCATTTGTTTTAGTTTGGAACTAAAACACTGTGACGTTTAATGTGATTTGAAGAACAGCTAGTTTGAATTAAAGGGGTCATATTGTAAAAACTTATAATTTACCCTTGAAAATAAGAGTTCAGTAGACAGCTTCACAGCTAAAATATTCCTGCCTAGTCCAACATGACCATTTATTGAAATAAATTAGCAAAAACTTTGTTTAGCAAAGGCTTTTTGATGTTAAACAACCTGGCCCACTCAGTTGTGGTGAAGTAATAAGGATAAAGCTGCATAGATACTAATCCTAAACACCAGTTGAAGATACCATTACTTTAGTTGGTATATAAGGCTTAAAGATGCCTTGTGAAAGGTTTGACTTCAAATCCACAACCCTTTTGTAAGCATTGGTACTTATTTCACATGCGATGGAGGGTTTTTGGAAGACATATCAGCAAAATATGGAGTGAAAGACAATTGTTAGGGGCGTTCACACTGAACGCGTTTGTGCAACAATGTTGCTAATGTTCTATTAACAGAACCACAACAGTTACAGCAATCACTACATATTATTTCAGTGTAACCATTGCTTGCTATCTAATCTGAGCTAATTTTTAAATCTAGAAATGTTATTTTTTCATTTATCTCTTCATCTGTTTCTGTTCCTCGGGGTAGCTGAATGCTAATATCGATTCGCTCCTGCAGTTCTTTGCTATCAATAATACGATTCTGAAAATGAAATGGTCTGGAACAGTGGTCAGATTGCGTGGTAATAGCTGCCCTCTTTCTCAATCTATAATGGACTCAGCAGCAGTAGTGTCCAGAGAAAGTGAGATAGTGACCTGTCCGAGTGATAATCGATAGCTGGCCGCTCTGCTTGTATTGTGTTTCTGTTCTAGGGTTCTGTTTTAACGTTGCCTGTTTCCCTCTTTGACCTCATTAAACGATCTGGTTACTCTCAAACAGCTTTTTAATTTAGCCTAATGATTTTATGCATAATATAAGAGACATGTAGTAAGCCCCAGGGAGCAGACCCTATCTTCAAGGTGCCTTTAATGTAAGTGAGCTTTGTATTTGTATGAAGGTCTTTTATTATTTTTTAATCAAGACTAACATGATATGCAATGAAAACAATATGATTTGACATAAAAATTGACATGGAAACAACACATGTTATTATATGATGTTATTTTAGTAAATGGTTAAAAGACTGAAATGCATTTAATCAAACTCTTTGCAGGTAATAAACAAGTCTCTAATCATTACCTATGTGCATAACTAAGGACTGATTATGATGCAGTCCTTCCATCACATTAAGTGTGCGAATTATGCAGTGGCTTTCAGGGGGCTTTACTTTTTATGGTAATTTCTATTGGTTATTTTTAAAGTGCAATATGTTTGTCTGAGGTCCATCTTAGGCACTAGCAGTTTACTAAAGGTTAATTACATAAAATACTTTGTTTAAAATATATATTTTTTAATTTGTGATATGTCAATCTATTATAAAGTTATAATGGCAGTAATTGTCATGTCTTGTACCACTTGATCCTTATTGCATCAGAAAGTGCACAAACAACTTTCTGTTGCTATGAATATTTTCTCATGGAAAACAACTTCATTCTCTACTGTATATATTTAGAAGCAAGTCAATATATGCACTTTGACTAATCAAACTTTTGACCTTTGACTTTTATGGGGGCTTAAAGCCTTAAAGTGAAAGTTGAGCCAAAAAAAATAACGTTCTATCATAATGAACTCACCCTCATATAGTTCCAAACTTCCATGACTTTGATAGGCAGAATGTTAGCCTCATTCTCCAATAACGTTAATTGAATGGAAAACAAAATGCAATAAAAGTGGACAGTGACTGAGGTTAACATTCTTCCTTACATCTCCTTTTGTGTCCCATGGGGAAAAAAGTGTCAACGATGTAATCAATGAACAATATATGAAACTTAATGGGCAGTTTGGCCATGTTAAAAGCCTATTGCAATTCAGTGCTACTGTGGGCCTGACATGAGTGAGACAGTGACTATTTTGAGCACGTGAGCTGTAATGCTGAGACTTGGAAAAGGATTGGCCGCATGCGAGTAGTTGTGTGCATTAGTCAAACAGACGGGCTCAGTCCCTGATCATCACTCATACCCACTTCCTTTGCTCTACATGATCCCTCCCTGTCATTAGTGTGTTTGCCTTAAATTATTTAGATGTGCACATGTTTTGGCGAAGTCTAAACACAACCGACACTCAAT
Organism: Xyrauchen texanus; assembly: GCF_025860055.1. Taxonomy (NCBI): domain Eukaryota; kingdom Metazoa; phylum Chordata; class Actinopteri; order Cypriniformes; family Catostomidae; genus Xyrauchen; species Xyrauchen texanus. The sequence continues at coordinate 31,708,068 of NC_068293.1, read as the reverse complement.
GAGGCAAAGTGCTTTCAAGCCCCAGTTGAGAGCTGACACACTCCCAGAAATGGACTCCAAACAACAAAACAAACATCCGCGCCACTTCAATCACACCCAAATTAAAAGAGGATCCTAATATTTGCATGTTGAATCATTGGTGCATTTCGTGCTTATTTTGGCACACGATTATAATCCCTCTCAAACTTTGTATTCCCAGTCATGCGGTCCTGCCACTCAGTATGAGTCCTGCTTCTTTCTGTCTGCTAGCGGCACTCTTAGAGGAAATTATGTCTCTCAGCGGACTAAAAAAAACTGTCAGCCTTCTTTCTGAGCTGCCAGAATTGAAGATTCATGTAATCACCAGCGCGTGCATGCTCAACAAGGCTAATCCCTGCTGAAGAGCATTGTATGGCAGCAGTGGTGCTACAAAAGATGACATCACACGCAAAGTGGGTAAACACTTCTTGACATGTTTTCAATATGATTACATTAGAACAAGCAGCGTTTGATTGAAAATCTAATATTCAAGCCATGCAAATCATCAATCACAAGGAGCGCCAAATTAATTATTCAATAAAACAGTCTAATTCAAGAATCAATGTTGGGACTGTGGAGAAAGACGAGGGGGCTCCCAGCAGAGAGACCGCAGGGGGATAATAAAAAAGGAATAGGGAATTACCCCTCTCTCATAGCTGTGGCCCCACTCATCCCCAGCTGTCAAAAACAACTGGTTTCATCTCGCCAAGTTTAAAGATGACTTTGGAAACACTTGATTTCCCTCACCAAACTTGTTAGGTCTTTGTACCTCATTAGTTCCGTTTTCTCTTTTCTCCTTCTATACCTGCCTCTTTACATTTCCCAATTCCTTTTCTTTCCTTCAAAATCATCATTATTCACTCTTACCCCTCACGCTTGCAGTTTGAAGTTTGGAATTGGGTGCTGTGATCTCCAGCAATTACCAACCAGGCCACAATTAATCCTCGGGAATTCATTATTTACATTCCCTTAAACAAACTGATCAATGGGCCCTTCTGTGTGGGACCACTATAACGAAGGGGGTTGGAGTTGGCAGGTCTAATCTCATCTAATACAAAGCCTTCTGATATATTCTACTCATGTACTACCTCAAAGCTTGTTCACACCAAACTCATATGGCTGATTTTTTGGGGGTTATGAGGGTCTCATCTATTAGTTCTGAGACATGCAATATTGATGTCATAATTGAACCCAGAAGTCCATTCAAAGTTTAGGACCATTAAGGAGCTTTGTTTAGCTTTAGTTCTCTAACAACTATCTCTTGCCTTCATCTGTTATTGACTTGAGTTGAACATGTCCCAAAGCTTTCCTTGATCCCACTTTTCCTTTAGAACTCAACTAACTTTACTATAGTATATCCTAGTGCTGTAAGACTGAATCCAAGCTTCAGTACACTGAGAAACAACTTTTTTAAAGTAATTTTCTCCTGTTTGATCTTGTGTAAACTGGAGATTTTTCAATCACAAAACCATTTTTTGTACATCATTCTTCCATAAACTTTCTTACAAAGTTCAACAGTAAGAACTTTCTTGGGTTTTCTTAGCTTCTGGGGTTTAGGAGAATTACCTCAGTTAGGTGGCAGATATTTAATAACAAATGAGTAACTTACAAAAGTGATTCCCAACCAGGGGAATGAGTACCCTAGAGGGTACATAAGCAGATTCAATGGGTACACGAAAATAATTTCACTATGTTGAACCTATAAAACAAAATGTATGGCTTAACATAAACATTGTTTGGATTAGGGATGGATAGGATTTCTTTGTTTTAAAGTTTTTTTTATCCTAAAACTTTGTTTATTACTATGTTTAAATTAGATTTTGAATGGCAGATGTTGGTCACACCTTATAATAACTACACATTATAAAGTATTTGTATAGCATTACTTTATAGTTAATTAATCATTTATAAATTAGCATTTTAACACTGGTAATTAGTTAATTGGTTATATAGAAATAATATGTTATTTGTTTATATTCACTGTATAAAATGATTTATTCTTGTTTAATACGTTCACATATAAGCTGTTTGATCATGTTTTATCATGCTTATTTAACATTGTATTAACAATACCTATCTAACGTATTTCAGTTGATGCAAACCAGTGGTAACAAAGAGTTTATGAGAACGTTAAGAAGGCGTAAATTCATACAGTAGTTATTAAAGAAATTCTAAATGTTTTTTTATATGTAATGAACTGGACTTGTATACTGGATATACATTTATGCTTATTCAAGTTAATTACTGTTATAGGAACACTATTACAGTATCTTTCCTTTATAAATGCTGTAAGAAAGCACTGACTAATCGCTACCTAAATATTTTGCATGACCTAGCATAAAGTGAGAACTATATATACATAATTAATAATGTATTAATGATCCATTACTTTTAAAAGTTGTTTACTAAAAATTAAAAACCATAATCAGTCTAATTTTATATAACATTATTATACAATAATACATTGTTTATTACAGTAAATGTAAATGAATAACATACGATTTGTATACAGTATACTCTATTAATGTATTAACAATGTAGGGAAAACAAGTCATAAATTAACAATAAACTAATTCTTTACAAATACTTCAAACTGTGTAGTTACTACAGTGTGTGATCCAGATTTTCAATGTAGTCTCACTCTCTGTAAAATGTACAGTAGGTCTAAATGCTCTCTCAGAATTGAGAAAACAGTGATTGGCGATAGGAAAGGCAGTTCAGACATACAGCCAAGGTAAAAATATTCCTATTAGTAATCCTACAAGGTCAGATTCAGTTGCGATTTTGAAATGCAACTCTTGTCTACAGGGTCCTCATGTAGACAAGGTCATTGTCTAATACCAGTGAAAAACCAGGACGTGGGACATTTGTGCAATTCGTTGAGCAGCCTGGAGCCTCCCTGCTCTAAAACACACACACAAAGTGTGCAACACCGCACCCCCTCACCATGCATGTTAAACTATACTCTGACTGTCAACAATCACACATTTATTAACAGCCTCCACTGCATTTATTTCTATAATTATATCCCAAGAGGGAGTCCTTGTGGCATGCTACAGCTAGCCGACTGTGGTATTTTTATGAAATTGTTTGTGTATGTGGGCATACAGTGTTAAACTGAGCAGTATGACAATAAGAAATAGAAGTGTACAACTGAATCTAAAATGAAATTAACATGAGATTCACAGAGACGGTATTATGTCGTATTTCACCGTCAGACTACAGCCCACTGAGGCACTGAGAGAGTTGATTTATTGGCTTATTTCAGACTGATGGATACATAGACCATTCTAGTCCTTCACAAAGGGAAGTATTGATTGGTGTTGGCTTTGTATTCAGTCTCCATTTGTTGATCAGGCATTGGGACATTGGGACAGCATGACATATAACAGGTGCTGTTTGGCTTCACAGAATGGTCAGAAAGTTGTATAGAGTGTTTGCAGGAGAGTCAGCATAGAAAATAGTGCCAATAATTGAATACCATTAACTCTTAATGTAAACATTTTTTGGACCTAAACAAAGTGATCAAATATTTGTAGAGCAACCTCTGTATGTGACCTGTAAAGCTTGCAGTTGCACGTTAATGGCAAAAAAGTCAGAAAATACAATGAGTATGAACCCAGATGAGGGGAGAAACAAGTCCTGATTCTTTATTCACATATTATCCATACTAACTTTTATGTGACAAGAACAAGAAATGCCAGCCCAAGGAGAGTTTGTCATAAAAATGGGATCTTTAGGGAAGTAGGCTACACCTGACCACAGCAAGACTGAAAAGTGTGAAGTATATTATAATTATAATTTTTTTAAATGGCGTCTGATATTTTTTGTCTTATTTTATACTGTTGTATGTTGTTTTATGGCCATTATTTTGATAGTTACTTGTAGTGTAGCTAACTACTTTTTTCAAAAGAGTAGCTTGACTGTAGACTACTTACAATTCTGAGTAGCTTGTAGCTTGACAAACTACAGTTTCAAAGTAGCTTCCCCAACATTGTTTACTGGCATGCTGCTAAACTCTGCTTTCACACTCTACATAAAGCCATGTGAATGAATAATAATAAGAATAAAGCACATGCTGACCTGGAGACTACTTAGTGAAGGCTTAGAATAGAATGATTTCAGTCCATTGATCCATTGCTTTTTCTGATTTGAAACTTCCATAAATTCTACCTTTGTTCTCTTTTCTGTCTAGCAAAGTTAAGGTTGTCAGAGGTGATAAGAATGATAAATATTTTTGAAATTATATAAATATATAAACAAAAGTTGTATTTGCTAATGTTAGTTAATAGATTATGAAGTAACAATGAACAATTATATTTTTATTAACACATATTTACAAAAGATTAACAAATGCTGTAAAAAATATTTTGTTAATTGTTTGTTCATGATACCTAATGCAAGAACAAATTTTAACAAATGGAACCTCATTGTGGCCCTGCGATGGACTGGCGACCTGTCCAGGGTGTCCCCCGCCTTTCGCCCAATGTTAGCTGGGATAGGCTCCAGCCCCCCGCGACCCTGTACACAGGATAAGCGGTTGACGATGGATGGATGGATGGATGGATGGAACCTCATTGTGTGCTACCTTTTTTTTTTACTTCACACAGTCATGCATGTCTGGAGGGGTGCTTTTTGTTCATGGAGTTTGTGTCACATGACAACAAAATGGCTACCTGCATGCATGCTTGGTGGACAAAAGTCTTTCAAATATTCATAATAAGTTTTTTGTTTGTTTGTTTGTTTTTGTTGGTGTTTTTTGTTTGTTTTTCAGAAATAATAATAATAAAGATAATTCCTAACAACTTGTGCCAACATAAATATTTTCAAGAATTTCATCTTTTAATTAGAATTTTGTTTATTTATTTACTGTCTATGGATGGTTACACTACTTATAACTGTTTTTACGTTAACCCCTAGAAAAAAATACCAAAATGACTTTGGACTCAGAAATTGAAAACATGTTCATCATAGTAGAGGTATCTTCAAGTAATTATAACCCCACCCCCAGGATATGAACTGATATTAAGGTAAAAAAAAAAAATCCTAATTGACAAAACATGTCGATGTTCGTTAATTTATAAACAAAGTGGGGGATTCTTTCTTTCAAGCCTGTTCTTGGAACTAATTATAATGAGATGAGAGTGTTTAAATTCTTCCCCATGTTCTCTGCAGTTCAGAAATGTCCCCATTGTCAAATATGGAGACTGTGTTTTATGTGGCTGTCAGCTCCTGTGCTCTCCCTGTCCCCTGTCTCCTCCTCATTCCCACACCGCAGAGAGGGAACAGGGATAACAACAGTAGCTGGGGACGGACGGTGAATTTCCTGACAGCATGGCATGATGGGAGAGGAACTGAATTGGCATGTTGATATGCTGAGTTCAATCAAGGAGCCAGATCTCCCTCCTATTCAGCCGCATAGAAAACAAATGGACTTCTGCTAAGGCCAGCCGAAGGGTTAAAGTACAATTACAGAAATATGTAAATATACATAGTAAGTGGTATCGAGACGCCTCAACCCATATTGCACACTTCTGGAACACCCACAGTTCTTTATATTTTTTGGTTTTTGATGTGGCATGGCTTTTTAACACAGATATATGCAATCATCATGCACAAGAATACTTGACATTATTGTATGTATCCAACACTGCCCACACATGTATCTTTTTGTAGCTAATTTTGACAATGGAAGAGTATGGCTACAGGGATTTGGAGATCCCATACCTACTTTAGAAAGTAACCAAAAGAGATTTTGGAGACTGCGGTTGTCTATTTTGGCAGGATAGGCTGTTTAAAGCTGTAAAAGTAATTTCCCTCAGTGCAGGGCCTGTGTGAAGCCCTCGGGTTAGCTTTAAGTGAATCCCCTGTTGCTGTGCCTAAAGTAGAAAATGTGCTGGGTCCAATTTAATAAGGAAATCAAGCAAACTGCTTATAAAAATGGCCATTTATCATTCTCGCTCCCTAATTGGTTTCCGGTTCCTGTGTGCATGTGGTGCTGTAAATTGAATGTGTCCTTTCTTTTGCAGCTCAAGTGTTGCAAATGTTGCAATCAGCTGCGTTCAGCTCCAGTTAATATGGGCAGGGAGAATATGAGTGTAGCCAAAACATGCACACCGCATTCCACTGCCAATTAATGTTCATTACGACTTTAAGAAAGAAAAATAGTCAAGTTACTTTTTGCTGAATTCTTGGCCTTGATTGGAGAACTGATGCCAGGCTATATGAAGGTATGTAGAATAATTTATTATACATCCATGATTGGGCTCCTCCACCAAGCTCTGACCCTATCAGCCAAGGCCTTGCAGAACTGTAATGGCATATGTGATTATGCAACACGCACATTCACGCTGGAATTCTTATTATTGCCAAATTGTGAGATTTTGACTCAGCCCTAATTATTTTTACAATGCTTTTTGGGATTCATATTCAAGAATATTCCAAAGGTTGTACAAGTTTCTATACCACATCTCTCCAGTAGTGTAGTATATTTAACAGGTGGCACAAATGTCCACATCTGTAAAGCTCTAGTGTTTATGTAGTAGAGTTATAATGAGGTATGTAAGGCAAGTTCTGACGGTATCCTGTTGGATTTTTTGGCAATACAGTCCACAAAGGGTGGAGTGGTGGTGCCACTACTAGAGAAGCGATCGGTCGGCTTGGTGCTGTTAAAGTAATAGGGTCAAACATGTCCTCGTTCTGCAAATTCCCAGGAATGCTCTGGAGTTAGTGAAAACACATGAAAACATAATAGAGCACATGTTCCACAAACTCATTAAGCAGCAATAGCACTGGTCATTCATCATAGGCCCATATGAGGAGGCTTCACACCCTTGGCGAAGACTCCAGAGAGAACCAGACGGGGCTCATAAGTTAATGAAGGAAAGAATGATGACCATTCCAGACCCACCTGGCCTGCTTGCAGCTCTCGAGAAGGGTAGGAAGTGTCAACACATACCTCTGGATTAGCTCCTACCACATGTTCGAGTCTTGGTCTGTCCAGTAGAAGTAGTTGTCATTTTGCAGGAATGTCCACATGGACTGTATCTCAGATGATTGCAGGTGTGCTCAGGATGTGCTTACTTCATGTAGAGCTTTAGAGTACAGTGCAGGCAATTATAATGTTGGGAGCTGTCAAATTCATGTCTACGTTAGGTGTGTCAGTTTTAACTGGAGTCGCTTTGCGGGGGATACACTGGATATTTTGAATTACTGGTACTTCTCAATTCCATTTTTATATAAAATCTCCATTTTCACAAAGCAACTTTTTCTCTCTTTTCTGCTTCTTCTCAAACTTTGAGAGAATATGTAATTGAGTATCATGGAATTAAAGGTACACTCAGCATTTGCATTTTTTATGTTTTGCTAATTTCTAAACTTGAAAATAGTAATAGCAATAGTAGAATTGTATATATATTTTTATAAATATGCCATGCTTCATGATGTACATTCTCAAGAGCTGCTTTGGTCTGCATATGGTGCTTGTTGCAGATTCATGAGATCCACCATGTTGAGATCATATGACCAGCCATATAGTATTACTTGCTTTGTGATTGGATGCTTTTCTCTGCAAAATAAATTATTCATGGCTGACTGAGAATGGCACATTTTTACAATGACATTGGTCACACAGAACTTCTGATTTTGCATTATGCTGCATTTACGCCGCTAGATGTTATTACAGTATAAACACAAATTGTAGTGCTTAAATTATAGTCAAAAAGGTCTTGTTTAAATGTGTTTGTTGCAATGGAACCAGTCAAACCACAGGCACTACATAAACATTGCTTAGAAACTGGAATTAAACAAACATGGTAAAAAGGATGATGATGACCAGCTCACGGTTTGCATGCTGCCTTGCTAGGTCACACAGTTTTGTTTCTTTTTACTCATTTTTACCAGCTATAATGCTAGTACAGCCATAGGGTAATAACTTCAGAATAGGGCGTTCTTTCCATGCAAGTATGAATCTCAACTAGCCAGGGCCCAAGTCCATTGCAGCGAATACTGAATCCTAATGGTCGGCTAAGAAAGCCTGACAGCAATACTTGACATGGGCATTAAATCATTGCCCCAAGGAATCCTCCATCCTGCACCTCCTGACAGGAACACTGTCATCTCTGCCAGAGTATTTCCTATGCCTCTTGACAACACTGGATCTGAATTAGTCATTGCATTAGATGTAAATTGGTGCTGTTCAAGGATAATAATGAGCACCAAGATACATGTCGGTGTCACTGACATGACGCCATTTTGATACTGTCTCCCACCGGTTTATTATGTCTAATGGTATTCAGGCCACGGCTGGCCGGAAAGTTTATTTTCAGTTTATGCACTTGTATTTTTGTGTTTGTTTGGACACTTCTCGGCACAAAGTGTCCAGACCGGAGCTCTTCTCAGAGGGTCAGTCTGGCAGTGTTTACCCAGCTGTCTGCATGATGGCTGACGGCTTCCCTCTTGACATGGTTTGGCATTAAGGCTGACTAGCCAACAAGTCCAACTGCATGGGCAGCTCCATGCCATAAACTGGCACCACTACCACTGTGAGGTGAGAACAGACGATAGCTACTGGCACTGGCATCAGAATTAAATGCTGACGTGCAATTAGTATCTAATGTTTAAATCAAAACTATCAATCATTTGCTAACATACACATTTGTAACGAAACAATAAGATTGAAAATAATAAACAAATAAACAAAATTCCCCTTGCCTTTTTCTCTGCATCCATCTGTTTTACGAGCTCCAGCAGTTTAATGCGAAGATAGCTGTGGGTTATTATTAATTAGGCTCAAATTATAAGTAAGTGCAAAGTAATTAAAATCCAGTAAATATTTGATGCTATTTTTTCTGATAATTGCAGCCTTGTTAATATGTGAGCAGTACTTAATAATGCACTGTGAAAATCATTATTTCAAATTGTTTGGCTTTTTTTGTTGTGGGTTTTTCCCCCAGCATATAGCTGACAGACACACTTTTTCATTGAAAAGAATGAAGGGCATTAACTGATGGTTTGAGCGAGATGGACAACATGTGCTTTATAGGGAGAGAGGGAGGTCTCCCTGCCAGACTCCTAATTGAGGCCATTTAGCAAACATACATTCAGGAGGCTGAATGCTGAAGTATGAGCCAGAGGCTCTGTTGAACCATTAGCATGTATTCCCAGTTGCTCAAGTTAGCAAAGACAAAATAGAGGTCTACCATTGAAATAATTCTTCCAATTACAGCAGTACATAGTAGATAAGGATATTTTTTTCAGCTGAAAACTGACAAAACCTGCTGCTAGGAGAAACTGTCTGGACACAAAGAGTGGAAACAAGAATCAACATCGGTCAGCATTGTCCTTTAACAGACTAATTCACTATTCCGCCAACTGTAGTCCACTGTTAGCGTGTTTTAATGTGCACAGAAGCTTGAAACCATAGAATTTTAATTGTCTCTATTATAGTAACCGGGGTGCAAGTAGCTAATCTGCTTGTAGTTCTAGTCCTTTATTCAGCAATCAAATGTCTCTTAGGGGTAAAATCCATGTGGCCTTGTTGAGCGGTAGCGTACTCGAGTGGAACTGAGGGAGAAAGCTGATGAGTTCCTGGGAGCAGTCGGAGGGCAGAACATGACTTTTGTCATATTCCCAAATGGAAGGAAAAAAATGTGTCCAACGGTGAACAAAGGCGATTCGTCTCTACGGAGTTTGCCCCCACATGATATCAGGTCTGACTAAGTTGTCCTATTACATGTCTGAGTTAATTTTGAGCAACAGTGCAAGACTATGGCAGTTCTGTCAGATTTATGTGGAAGTTGTAGGTTTCAATTCTGGAGATTCTTTTCTGCAGGCTAACACATGAGCACTTGAAAAGCCCATTCAAACATTATCATTCTCCTGTTGTGTAGATTTTCCATTCTGATGGCCAGCATTTAAAGAATTTTCTTTTTCTCAATAATTACATGACAATCGAGCTTCAGATTTCAATTTGTAGGCTATTCTGACATGGATTCAATCTGGAATGTTTTATGGGTTTTTAGAATAGAGTTTTGGGATTTCTAAAACTTTCACATTTTGTTTTACAACAGAAAAATGAAAAAATATTTTCAAGTTGCAAAATAACTACATCTGTTGTCCGAAATGCACATAGCAACATGTTCTTTAGGTCATTTGTGGTCAGGGCTGGACTGGACTGGGAAGAGAAATCAGCCCGGGTTTTTACAAGGCAACTGGCCCAACTGTTGTCCTTGTCTGCACCGTTTTGTGGTCCGTTCTGCATAACGCGGTGGCTCTGTTTTGCTTATCACGGCCCATTCAGCACGTTTCGCGGCCGACCCACCGGCCCGCTTGGTTCTGCCGATGGCCAGTCCGCTCCTGATCCGCCCCAAAGTGTGTCGGAAAATGCCCGATATGCCAGATTACCAGTCCAGCCCTGGTTGTGGTGCTTATTTAGCAAGTTATTGGCCAATTCCATTTCTAAAAATATTTATAACTGAGGTAAGACTTTGTACAATTTATGGTGTCGTAACAAAACAAGTCTCTTTAAGTAATGTTAACCACAGACTTTATTGTACTAGAAAATGTAACAAACTGCTATTATAAAAACCCATTGGAAATGACAAGAAACCTGTGCCTCAAATGCAAATTCTCTTCCAGGTTTAAGGATTACAACTGAACAGCTCTATATGATTGAATTGTTTTCCAATGTAAACACCTAGCTGAGTGAGTCATACTGCAGAAAGAGGTATGCCATCTTTGCATTTAGTGAATTCTTGTGTGTCTCCAGCAGCTGTTGATTGTGTTGCCTTGTTTTGTGAGGTGATGCTGAGCTTTGAAATCTCATCTGCATGTGTCCCCTGCTGTTTCCCTGTGTTTTAAGTATCAGTCATATTAGTTTGGTAATACACAATAGTGACCCGGATGGCAATGCGTTTACAATGGAAAAACTTGTTCTCTTCCAACTCTTGCACTCGGTATAAGTGAAACAGACATGGCTTTCAATACATGCTGAAATTGTGTTATTGAAAGCAGTGGCTCCTGCAGCTGTATGGCTGTACCATGAGCACCCCGACTGACCTGAGAATATTTACTCACAGAATATTTCACAAATCATGAAATGTGTCCCGTATTTCTGTTGGCTGTTTAATTAGCAATGCCCAATTTGCGTATGGGTAATTATTTTCAGTGAACCGGCCAAACTGGCTTGCAAAACAGACTGAATCGGTTTGTGATTCATTACAATTAATTCAGAGCGCTCTCTCTCACTGAATAATTTGGAGCGGTTTCTCACACAGTAAAACAGTATCGGGATATTTACGAATACAGCTCTGGATACAGTGTAAATTTACCTAGAGTCAACTGAAAAAAGGCTGTCTTTTTGAGATGTAACTTTGAGAAACTTCAGCTAGTGTTGTGTCATGTGAACAAGGGGCTTTTCAAATGTGTTTTTGTGTCCGCTCGGGCTGTTTTTCAATCGTTTTCCATGTTAACATTCGCTAGATGGATGTCTTTTGACAACTGTATCACGTTTTACTGTGTTTTTAGCATCTCTCAAAGGAGTGCTACAGTTTTAGATGCTATGTCAAGTTAAAAAGAACTTCTTCAACTGATAAAAATGTGTCTCGAGACACCTGCGTTCTGCTCTATTCGTTGTGGTGCATTTTGCATTTTTAGCACAAAAATGAATCTGTCTAAACAGTTACTGGAATAAATGCTTTAGCCAATAGTTACATGAATGCTACTCATACTCAAGAAAATAAATAAATGCTTAAATATGTCACCAGAATTGATCTCTTTGGTGTTGTTCTTTGCAACAACAACAAAAATCTCACAGGGGAGCATGCCACCAAACCTCCCCTAGATATACGGTTTATTGGGCAGATTTGAGGTCGGCAATGCGAGTTCAGGTTTTTAATTATTGAAAAAATAAACAGGCATACCGATCTTGTTTTGCACACGGGCTCTCACTCACAGACACGGGTGAACGGACGGGTTAGGGGCCGTACACACCGAATGTGTTTTTGCGCACGTCTGTTCTCTTTTCCCATTATTTAAACACTTGCTGGACGTATTTCATTGACATTTGCACCGCGTCTCACTTTTTCTTCAACGTCTTTTGCAGGACTGGTACTGTTTAAACACCATGTCAAGTTAAAAGGTACTTCACATTGTCAAAAATACATGTTGAGGCACATGTGCTCTGTTTCATTCTTTGCGCTGCGTCTAGATTGTTTTTAGTTGTCACAAAGATTCAACAATCTGAACAAGTTCAGGCTGCATAGAGGGGACTTTTGCATTGTTTCATATTATTCCAGATTGATATATAAACGGTAAGTCAATGCTTATTTCCTTTCTGCTCTAGTGTACTAAGGGGATGCTGTGCCTTGTTAAACTGTGTATGTTTACTGCTTCAGTACTGTTAGGAATGTTGCCTATATGCTAACATAAAATACAGCTATACGGAGAAGTTACTAGGAGAAGAAATTAGGTCTTAAAATCTGACAGTATCGTTCAGGCAGGGTAGGGTCGGGCCACACAGTCTAGGGTTTGGGTGGGGTATGGGTTTCATTTTAAGGCCTGTTCAGACTTCGTAGCGGATTTCTGTGCATACTCTCAGATTAAATCCTGCAGGCATCCATGATTGAAAGAGACATCTTTTATGCTCTAGTCATTGTTCTCTGTAGAGGGTGTCAAGGTGGGGGCGTGGTCGAGTGCCGATTTGTGAATGGAGAGCGAGTTCGGGAGAAGAGAGCGGTTAGGAGTCACACCTGTGGCTGATTTCTCAAACAGCTGTTTTGTGTTTGCAGTGAGAGCGGAGGGGGATAAAAAGAACTTGTCACAGGGGTTAGGGCGGATCCAGCATATTCGGTCTAATAAATAAATAAACAGGCAAACATATTGACTTATGTGCCCTAAAAATATAACTTTTTTTCTGTGGCATCAATAATATCCAGCTTTGTTTTAACATGTGAAATCTGGTTATCATATAAAATTGTCAATTTATATACTGTATGATAAGGATTCACCTGGTCATGTTTAGATGTGTTTTTGTTAACGTCTTGATTCCATGTCTTTTATTTTGAAAAGTTTAGTTCCTGTTTCCATAGTCGTGTGATGTCCTGTTTTCCCTCCATGTTCATGTGTCTTGTTTTCATTGGTTTATTGTTTCATTAGGTTGTTATCAGTTCTTGATTGTAATTGGTTTATGCTTATTGTCTTGTTATCTTTTTTAGACATCTGTTTGTTCATTGGCTTATGTTTTTAGGCCCTCATGTTTGCCATTGTCCTATGTCAAGTATTGTCAATGTAATGTCGTTTCATGATTCATGCTAAGTCTATGTCAAGTTTAAGTCCATGTCAAGTCGTTTATGTTGTTATGTTTTGGATTCACGTTTTGGATATATCACTTATGTAAATAAACTGCACTTGGGTTCACTTCATCATCGTATTCGTCTGCTCCTGTGTCCTGCCTGCCAGAAACATTACACACCTGCTCTAAACAATATTTAAAAAGCATATTCTTTTTAGCTTTTTAATTTTTATTTAATAGTTTGTGCTACACACATTAAAAAAAGTCCTCCCATTTGATCGGGCTTGTACCGAGAATCCAATGGTTGCTACCACTTGACATCATACAACATGCTCTCTTAAATCATGTTGGATCTATGTATACCAATCCACATTGATTAATAACAGAAGTCCCTATAATTGCACATACAGTATATATACATTTATTTATTGATAGGGAACAGTTGGTTAAATATTTTTGGTAAGTGTCTATTTGCCCTTATTTGTTCTGGATCACCCTCATTTCTGATTTCTGAAAGCTGCCTTCTGACATTAATCTTTTTTTTTTTTCAGTTCCTTTTATGTTTTGCTATTTTTCTCAGTAGCTAACAATTGAATGCTGTTATGATTTGTGGAAGTAGGAGAAGGCAGACGGGAGTGTGGATCCAAATGCGGGCTTTATTGGAACAAAGAACAGAATAAACAAAACACAGGAACAAAAGAAATTCCACGATGGGAAAAAGGCAAACTAATACAAGAGGTGATTAGTGAAACAGAGAACATAGGGCAGACAAACACAGGAACATGACAGATGCCCTTTTCTTTCACCTACAAACCAACTAACCATTGCCCCCAACTGAGTATTAAGTTGAGTAATAGGTTTTTGATGTTGTTGAAAATCAACTAGTTGCTTCAGGAGCCATATTTTATATGCAACGTGAAGTTGCGACCAAACACAGTATCAGATAGAGTATACAAAATAAAATGTTCACAAAATAAAACATTAAAATGTTTTAGTATTGTCATAAACTGCACTCATTCAATAACGTGCAAAACTACCATGAAATTGGCCTAAAGTATAATTGACAATTTTGTGAATGCATTAACAACAGCAGAAGTGAAAATTACCAACCAAATGCATGGAACAAACAATGGGCCAAATATTGTATATGGGGCTTGGGTTAGCATTAGATGCATTAAACAAACATTAATTTATTTCTGTATTCTTGAAGTTCTGTGTTTGCTTGCACATATTATTCTGCAAATGAATAATTTTGTTTTATTTTTGTTTTTTTGTTTTTGTGTTTTAGGAAGCACTTCCCACTGTATTACCAAGAATTAAACTAGGTATCTTCTGCTCCTGTGAAACCAGGGGGGAAAAATGTCATACTGCTTCCCAGTGCCAATCAAGCTCCAGTCAGACACTGTAACATCTGGATGTTCCTTCCAAGGACTGGCTGTTCAGGTGTGGTGGGCAGCAGATGAGAGTTTTTGACTGGAAGAAGATGCAAAGAGGAGAATTTGGTGTTTGAACATGGCTCATCTGCTCCGCACTAAGGCCTGAAGCCTCCTCTCTCTCTTTCCGAGATGAGCCTGAGATGCTGATACAGTTAGATTCTGACATGCGTCTTCCTCACGCATTTTAATGAGTGTACCACTTCTGTGAAGCTATTAAATGAAATGAACCATTTGAAAGTGAATTTTAGATTTCCGGTCAAAGTGCTCTCTCGCAAGAAAGGGTGCGGGGAGCAGAGGGGAGCAGCGATTGTTGAGTGCCCCTCTCTACCCCCCAGTATCCACACTAGAACCTCTCGAACACAGCATGGATGATCAAAAGAGTCCAACGGCGGATGGCCATTATGCCAATGACACTTTGAGTAAGAGTCTGTAGAACAAAATGACATGACAGCCATTAGAGTTTGAAAGTGGGACTTTAAAGAGAGGCTGAAGGATGAGTGTCAGGAGGGAATCAAAGGAGGAAAGTTAAATCTTCATAACATTTGCCACTCTCCATGAAAAAATAAGTTCTTTGCAAACTAGCTCCCATTCAAGTCCAAAAACATGAAGATGAGTGTGTCCATGAAGAACAAAGCAAACCAGGAAGTTGAGTTGGGAGGTTATGGCATGAAAGCTAATGGGGCAACGAAGCTCCATTGTACAGGTGGTTGATCATTAGTGGACAGGTTTTTTAGATCTGCTAAGTGCAAGTATGAGCAGCTCAAATGATGTACTAGAATTTATGGTGTAAAGAAAACAAAACTAACCATATGGCCCTCTGTGTAAAATCACAGAAAATTGCCACGTTTAAAATTAATTGGAAAAAACAATGAATTCTGAGATGAGTCCCCAGATCTTCTAAGCCTTCCTTTTAACTTAATTGCTGACAAAATCCTAGGTCTGTGCATTCCGCAATGCTGTTTGTGCAATTTTTTAATGCCCCCCCTTAATCAAAGGCTACGTTATGCCTACGGTTGAGGCTGATCAGCTGGATTTTCTGGCGCTGTCCACACAGCTCAGCTCTCCCTGCCAGTGCAAGGGAAAATGCATCTAATGTGTCTCCATGTCACATAATCAAGGATTTTAGAGTGTAAATCTTTGATCTAGGAGAACATTTTCTGATAGGATCACCCCCTTGGCTGAAGTCTTCTGATCTCTCTCCAATTACTGATGTCAAATGAGTCTGTTTACAGGCTGATTGGATGAGTACTGTTCTGACAGTGCCCCTCCCTCTCCACGGAAAGCCTCACTCCGTCTACTGCGGTGGAGCCCTGGCCACCATCACACCATGTTATGGCTCCAACGTTGAGGGCCATGGCACACAGCTCAGTCCCCCAGCACAGCTGGAGCTGTTTGGAGCAGCTTCAGAGCCAGTTGTAAGGCAGCCAATTTGGGGGTCTCCAGGGTCTCCCATCTGATGTGGCAGGGCAGGCTCTGGGCCTTGGCTGACAGAGTGTGAGAGAGAGAAAGGGAGGAGAGCCCGCTAACCTGACTGCCTTACCGAGCCTCACAAATATTTTATTTATCGTCCTGCTAGGCTCACATTTGCAGTAGTTAGTTAATATTCAGAGTGGGCTCCCGGACTTCAAATGGCACTAAGGAGTGAAGCTGGCTGGAGTTTAGGGGAGGGGGGCTCCTCAGCCAGGTGCCCCGCTGAGAGCTAAAGCGGGGAGGAGGTCACTGTCCAGCTGCAGGGGAGATCTGGGGCTCTCAGATTCAACCATCTTCATATTCATCACTACCTTTATCCTAATGAGGATGCCAGTTTGCATGGAGATCTTAAGAAGCATATGACTTGCATCTCCACTGATTTTTATGCGGTTTGCTTTGCCCTAAAGGGGAACTGCTGAGAAATTTGTCTTCACATGCAACAAATTAGGCTCGCAATCAGGTTCTCTTATAGGGATTTCACCTAAAAATCTTCTATGGAACACAAAAGGAGATGTTTGGCAGTATTAAATTCCACACCAACATAAAGGTAATAGCATGCTTTAAAAGTAATAGCAAAGTCAGTGTCAGGCATTACCATGTCATGGATGAATTCTGGAATATTCTTTACCTAGTCTTTTATATGTGACTACATATGGGCTGACACAATGTATAAGTAATCATTTCTTCTCTGAAAATACTTGCAGTTTCAGTGCAAGAATGGATTAAGAAGAAAAAATCTCTAGTAATACTTGTTTTTAGACTGTTGCTGCCTTCAAGTACACCTGGGAAGCAGTGAATTATTATGACTTGTCCCACATTCAAGTTGGAAACAAAATACAGAGGTAGCCCAAACAATGAATGACTTTAATGCTTTTTATTTATTTATTTATTTCCTTTTTTAATTTTTTTTCCCTGAAGTTCCAGTGAAAAAGACATAACTGAGTGCACCTGCATCGCTTTTACACAACATATATGATTTATTTATGCATGGTGTCTAACAAATAATTAAGCAATTGGATTAAGCAAGCAGTGAAGGTTAACTTATTTGACCTTAGCTCACTATAAGCTCTGTCGCATTAAACACTTTATATTAAAGGTGCACTCGCTAAATATTTTTCCTCTTTAAAATAAGTTTTACTTCTAAAGAATTCATTTAAATTTTGAAGCATATGTCTAAAATCATGAGCACTCACATGAGATGAAGTCATATCAGTAACTATATAAAAGCTGTTTTCTCATATGAAGAGAGTCCCGCTCATGGGGGCCACATGTTATGATCACATGACCGTTAGAAAACTACTCACTCAATCTCAGTAACCGAACTGTTATGGGACATTGCTGACTGTGAATAGTGAATGTCTACAATGGTATCTGTTACTAAAAATAATTGATTTTGAATGATACTACTTCCACCCTGCTAGGTGGCACTGTAAGTCTAAGATTACAAAAACAAAAATTTACTGAGTGCACATTTAACTTAAAATAAATTGAAATTACTGTGCAAAGTTCTTTCCACCATCTCTCATGTTGACGCACCCCTTTCAACATCACAATTCAGCAACTTGGGTGTCATTGTGAATTCCGAGTTCCCATTAATAAATATGATTTCGCTCATTTCTGTGCACGTAGCTCATATTTCTTACACACAATATTTTTGACTCCACTTAAATATCGCATTAGTTACGACTGTAAGAAAAATGCCCTGACTCCATTAAAAATATTAACATTATATTTTTCTTTTTTGCTTTCTAGTGAATAGAGAGAAAGAAAGCATCCTTTTTCACAAAAGAAAGCATCCTGATCCAGGTTTTCAGTTTCAAGCTAAAGGAAGGTCAACACAGAGCTCCGTGTGACATTTTCTTCAAATTTATGTAGTAACAGCGTGTCATACTAAATTGTCATTCGATGACACCAATTTGACGTGATGGCTCTTTACGGCTGTCCCTTTCCTGTCATATAGTGCATGCACAGCGGATCCAAGAGATCAACAGGAGCTCAAAAGAGGCTGTCTCATCACTCACATAGAGCCACACACACTCAAACACAAACACACATGTCTGCACAAGCAAATGCCTTCACTATATATAACCCCATAACCCTGAAAAAACTGACTTGATATAAAATGTATACAATGTAAAAACTGAAGTGCACAGAGAGACATACTGTCTGGGTCAATGTTGGTTTGATATATATAAAAAAATATTGATTTAATAACTAAAAATGTCAAGCAGTGAGACATCAAGTGAAATCTACTCAAATACTTTCCTTATTACACAACTTATTCATTATTTTCAAAAAGGGTTTTCCAATAAAAAAAATGTATGTTATTGATTATGCAAAAATTTATTTTAGAGTACTTTCTGTTTTTTATAATCTACAGACAGTAACATAACTTTGATAACATCAAATTATCAAAATTAATATTTAATACAGAAATTGAAAGTATGTTTATCATAGAGGTGTATTCAAGACATTACTAGAATTGCTTTTTTAATGTATTTTTGAATAACCTAATATGGACAAAAAATGTAAAACAAAATTGCATCACATTATTGACCCAGACATACAATACAAACACGGTACCATTAAGACAATCCACTGCCTAGACTGCTGGGAATTTAAAAAGAAGTGAAACGGTGGAGCCTCTCTCTGGCGTTCATGGGAACACAGATGCCAGTAGCACGTCTGTGCTCAGAGCAGCCAATCTCAGCAATTATTAACTAGGTGGCATCGAGAGCGCTGCTTAGGCTGTTGAACAGCTCCCAGAGCTCTTTAAGAATCTCAAGACATATTTTCTAGCAGGCCCTCTGGAGCATCGCTCTTCACACATATAACACTCTCCTTCTCTTGTCATTCGTCCCTCTCCTCCTCATTTCTCCATTCGTGTCCTTTCGGGTCAGTGAGGATCGAGGGGATCTAATTTGTGACTTAGCATCACCCCTGTTTGCTGTTTTCTGGTCTTATCTTATCTTGTTACACACTCTTCAGGCTTTGTGGTTAAATTATGTATTAAGGTCAATGTCAAAACATGGAAGATACGTAATCTACAGGGAGTTTCCTTTTATTCATTATTACAGTGAAGGCTGAGCACAACTGTCAGAGAGCCGAGAATATGCACAGCATGGAAGCTTGCTGCACAGCAGGGCTCTTCATAGCCTCTCTCCCAGGATGGACCCCTTGATAGACTTACCCAGCTAACCCGTCTCCCTTCAAAAGTTCTCTCTCCTTTGCTCCAATCTGAAAGCTGTCGAATGCACCTATATGGTAGTGTAATTTATCTAAATGAAGATGCCTGCACTTGACACATGGGAGGATGCCATCCATTCACTTGCATTTTGGGAGCTTCTAATGGGGGACTTCAGTAGAGAAGGTGTTGGCTCATGGGTGGGAGGCTCTCTTCTTTAGGTTCTATTTTTGGGAGGGTCTCAAGGAATGTGCCACCCTTGTACCATGATATATTAGAGAGATTAGAGAGAACTGGGACGTCTTCACTGCATTTTGTCAGATGGGAATGTGAAGGTATGAACAGTGAGCATGACCCCCAAGCGTGCTTTTAGCTGATAAGAGGGCTGTTCCTGTTCGCTCTGAGATTCACAGACGCCTGGGACTGGGGCTCTGATGGGTAAATCCCATCTCTGCTGCCTGTTTAGTAAAAAAAAGTACCCCTTGATAAATTTGAGCCAGCTCTCTCTAGGCCAACCATAATTATTTTCTGATTAGATTATTTGAGTTATACTATGGTCCTTTCCAGAGCCACTGGCGTGCCTGGAAGAAATGCACTCAGTCATGCTAACAATTACACAATTAGCTGTGTAGCGCAATCCATGCACGGAAATTCAGCTCCGGCTAAAAATCCAGCCTCCTACACACACATGGACCAAAACAATTATCATTTGTGGGGTTTTATGGTTCTCTGATGCTGACGGAGGTTGGAATAACTTGATGTTTAACTCATCCACTCCTCTCTCCTTATTTCTGCTCTATTGTGAATAACATAAACGTCTCGAGAACCGCAATGAAAAACAGTTCAGAATGAGAAAAAATCATGACCATTACAAGCAACATTATTGAATTAGAAATGCTCTTAATATATAATATCTGAATATATCTCTACTTATGGGCCCTTTTTCAATGCTTTGTTGTTTGGAGCATTGAGTGTCCACACTGGCCTAACATTCAAGCTTTTTTCTCTTAGATTTAGTTTGAATTTGATTAGGTATATATTATTGATAGGGAGAGTGAAGGCGAAATGCTATTTAGACATCCATACATCATCTCCATTGGCACTTTCAGTTTGAATGCTATTCCATCAATGTATTCACTGATTCGCTAAAGGCTTAACGTATTATTGTGTCTGACCGTCACCATGCAAGACTAATTTGATGATGCCATGTTTGTTTATATATTTGTTAACTTGAGTACAATTGTGATGCAATTATGATGATGCAATATTTGCAGTCACTAAAAATGTGCCCAAGACGTGTCCTCCATCCACAAACTTTTTTGCTGGAAACTTGCTCAATACTGCAACACAATGCAGCAACTCTTTTTTTTTCTTTTTAAATACCCCATTTCTGTCACAAAGGCCTGGGAAAAGGCCTGGGAAAATTTGAAATGGTTAGTAGAGTTTTGCAAACGCTGCCTTCAGTGGACCTCCGATGCATACTGTACTTGATCTCATGCCTCTCTGGAGCATTAGCATCTCTTTGTTTTGCTGAGGGATTTGATTAAAACTTTCTAAAGCAAAGCCAACATTCTCAGCAATCTACCATGAGCTCACAACCCATGCCCTAACCCTATCAAGGAGGAGCTTGGATGTCCACAATGAGCATGCATTTGAAATTAAAGTTGGATGTAAAAAAGGACAAAGTGCCTGCTCTAGGAATGTCAAAAGGATGTCAAGCTAAACATTTAAAACCTTATCACCTGGCAATACACGCATAATAAATGTAACCTGCCCTGCTAAACCACTGGATCCTTTGCATTTACAGGAGTGATGATCCATTTGCACATCATTTAGCAACGTAAATCTTGCATACTCTTTTATATTTTTTGTTATTTAAATTTTTTTATTGTACATTTAAAACATTATTCTTTGTGTCCAATTATCCTGGTATTATAAAACAAACTGTAATCTGCAGGGGATTTCAAATACAACTGCTACTGAGAGAATGAGAGTAATTTAGGAATCTTTCTCTGTTCTGACTATCATTTTATCCGCCTTTTGAAAAATTGTGGAAACTATATAATGTGTTGCTGTTGGAGCAAATGGAAAAGCTTGAAGAATATTTGTTGTTGTCTCCCATTCACCATTATAAAAGTTTACCCCATTATAATTTACTTCTGTGTTCCAAACCCGTAAATGTCATAAGGGTTCACAGGCTCCAGTAGTTATCGCACTCATTCCTCTGTTTAATATTTCTTAGCACAAAAAAGACAGGAAATAGATAGTAAATATTGTATTTTTAATCCTTGCTTTTTCTCCTCTCGTCCTAGTGGAGTGAAATCACTGTTACATTCTTAACCTTGCCTGTACAGCATGGAAAATAACTTGTGACTAGTAAGCCTAATTAAGGAATCCTTCCTGACCTGCACACCCAGACCTTGTCAAAAATCGAACACCAGAGCGGGTTCAACATGAGCTACACACCAGGCAGGACCCTGTACTAATGAATACTAATGAATAATAATTACAGGCTCTTTGGCACCAAGATGTACGGCAGGGACAAATGCTAATACCCTATATATGTACAGCGCTAGGAATGACTAGCGGGTTCAGCATGCAGCAGATTAGCCATAGGGCCAATGCAAGTTCAAGGTGAAGGATGAAACATTTCTCGTGAACGAAATTATGAGCACATTGGTTTATTTTGCTGTGACACTGGATGCAGACGAGCTATTGATCTAGAGAATTTAGGCCACATGAGAGCAGATGAATCTCGGGACATGGTGCTCCTAGCATGTCTGTTTGTGACACCTTTTAATTGGCAGCATTAGGGCTCATCACAGAGGAGACTGATGTTTGTGTGAGAGCTCTCTCCTAACGCTTTTGTACTTGTTCTTGCGTGGCAGGGAAATTAAACTTTTTGGTGTTGTTTTTTCCCCACTGTTTATTCTTTTGATCTGTGTGTACATTATTCGCAGCTCTTTGAATTTAAATTTCACTGTCATGTTTCTCTTTTCATCATGCTGACAGTTGCAGCTCTAATAATATTCAGCTTTAAGTCATTTCAGAATGTTAATCAGATTCTCTCTTTTTTAATTATTTGTATTAAAACGTCCCTGCAGGTTTCCTTATCAACACATTTTTAACACCCGATCATGCACTTAATTACAGTTAATAAAGTACTGTAAAATCTCAATATAAAATGACATCAAAAACAATCAAATTGAATCTTATAAGGCAGCTGAACTATGTTCACATAAACAGCATATTGTTGCTTATAGGGGTAGTTCACCCGGGTAGTTTAGCGAGTAAACACGCTGACTACCACCCCTGGAGTCGCAAGTTTGAAACCAGGGCGTGCTGAGTGACTCCAGCCAGGTTTCCTAAGCAACCAAATTGGCCCGGTTGCTAGGGTATAGTCACATGGGGTAACCTCCTCTTGGTCGCTATAATATGTGGTTCTCACTCTCGGTGGGGTGCATGATGAATTGGGCGTGGATTCCATGGAGAAACGCGTGAAGCCTCCACGCGCGCTACGTCTCCGCGATAATGCGCTCAACAATCCACGTAATAAGATGCGCAGGTTGACGGTCTCAGACACAGAGGCAACTGAGATTCATCCTCTGCCACCCGGATTGAGGCAAGTCACTATGCCACCACGAGGACTCGCATTGGAGCGCATTGGGAATCGGACATTCCAAATTGGGGAGAAAAGAAAAAGTAGTAGTTCACCCAAAAATGAAAAATGTTCCTCACCCTCATGTTGTTCCACACCCATATTATGTTGTTTCTTCCATGGAACACAAAAGGACACTTTAGGCAGAATGTTAGTCTCAGTCACCATTCACTTTTATTGCATCTTTTTTCCATACAATGTGAATGGTGACTAAGGCTAACATTCTGCCTAACATTTCCTTTTGTGTTCCTTGGATGAAAGAAAGTCATACAGGCTTGAAACAACATGAGGGTGAGTAAATGATGACACAAATTAAATTTTGGAGTGAAGCATCTCTTTAATATACTGCATATATTATACTGCATTGTAATTTTTCAGAACACTGCCCAAATCAAACCTGATGTTTCAGTCTCTACTAATAAGTCTTAAAGCTTTCCTATGGTTAGTGTGCTCTCACTGAGGTAAGGAGTGAGGTGTGCAATGTATACGATGTGTGCGATAAGTGCTTGTATTGTGGGGTATTAGTGGTAATGTGTGTTCCTCTGCCTCCCTAAATGCTATTGTTGTCCAGCAGCTTCTACTGTCCCATCTATCATCTTCAGTGGTGAGCCAAGGACTCCAGGATAGAGGAGCCATATACTGGGCTGTGATAATGAAAGGTCACAAAGGGGGTGGAGTGTTGAAATTGCTTTACTTTACAATGAAACATGCTCAGCCCAAGCGGTCCCATGCCCGATGAAGGCATTCTGAAGCAGAGGTAGAATTTCAAATGTCTCATAGTCGCTGGGAGAGTAGATCTGTTTTCAACACTGCAGTGAAATGGAAGACACTGTAGCTCATTACACATTCACAAGGGCCTTTCCCATTACGTTGTCACGTTTGAAAACTATTTGGATTTAGATTGATTTTATGTATTGTTTATTTTCTTGGGTCTAAAGAGGTTTTCTTAATAATTTGAAAAGTTTGTGATCCCAATTTAATGAATTGTTATCATATCATTGTGCATTCAGTTCTCATGTCAAATAGAATCTCATTTTGATTTGAATATATATATATATATATATATATATATATATATATATATATATATATATATATATATATATATATATATATATGTATGTATATATATAAACTTTCCCTTTATTCTATATAATCTACAGTCATAGTTATAAATAAAATAAATTGGACAAGAAAGTTTCTACCAAAATTATCTAAAACAATTATAATAATACAAAAAGGATTAGTTTAGTAGTGTATCTGTGCTCATTGTACAATAATATATTCACACACCACGGGGAATATATATATATATATATATATATATATATATATATATATATATATATATATTATTTATATTTTTTATTTGTATTTTATTTTTTTATTTAATTTTTTTTTTCAAATATATATATATTTGGCATTTATTATACTTTATAATGAACTGATTCACATCTTGCTGAGAGGTAATTAATACAGGGAAATCTTGAATTAAACATGTAAATCTTGACACTTTGGCAGGGGGGCCGGTAAGGGACAATAGTCTCTAAGGCCTGAATTATTCTTAGCAAAGACCAATTAACACCATGTATCTTCTTTTATGTTCAGTTCAATTAAGACCCTTTACAGTTTTTAAGTTCTTTTCTTCTTTATAGTTAGAGAGTGTCAGAAATCTAGATCAAAGCCAAACGCTGCCGTCCATGCACCATAGGTAAATCTGCTTTGCATAAGAATCTGCATGTTGCTACGAAGGTTTTTTATTCCATTTTGCATGAATTAAAAAGCAGGAAGGGAGCAGAGATGAGGATGAGAACCCACAAAGCAGTCTGTTAATCTGCTCTCAAATCTCCCTATATCTACCATTCTGACAGCTGAGTACCTCGATAGCTCAAACCCCAGCAGACCTGCACCGGCTGTAGAGAACAATTTTACTTTTTGTCATTCCACAACCATTCCTTGTGTTTTATATTGATTCTAAACCAAGCAAACCACGGCATGGACCTAGATGAAACAGATTGTATCATTTTATAAGACTTCAGTTCCAGAATGTCGCTTGCAGTTGTATTTGTTAATGCAAAGTGATCTCAGGCTGTTATTTTTGATGAGACACAATAAAGAATTGCTTAATGTTCTCTTATTGTATTGTGTTTACATTTTTCAGTGATTTATTGTTACAATAATGTTTTTGATGGGAGCCACACACTTGTTGATGTCAAAAATCAAAAAATGCATTTCTTGCACTGTCTTGCTGGGAAAGTGTTATAAGTGCATTATGGTTATATATATATTTTACATGGGCCACTATAGATTTCAGCCTTATCTCCACAGGCAGATGGAAGATTTCCTGAAGACAAAAACCTCTGCTGTTGATTGTGTTTGATTCATAAATCCTAAGAAATGATATGATAAACATATATCATAATTATATTGATGAGATGACACTGAGGAAG
Source organism: Xyrauchen texanus (assembly GCF_025860055.1). Classification (NCBI taxonomy): domain Eukaryota; kingdom Metazoa; phylum Chordata; class Actinopteri; order Cypriniformes; family Catostomidae; genus Xyrauchen; species Xyrauchen texanus. Next base: position 31,682,561 of record NC_068293.1, on the reverse strand, counting down.
GGGCAGAGCCTCGGGTGAATAGATGCTTTCAGGGCAATATAATAACACAAACAACCTGTTTTTCAGTATCCTTAATTGCTGCTATTTAATTCCATTAAGCAGTGAAATATCAATAAATCAATGCGAAAAATAACTGGGCAACTATGTGCAATGACTGTTTAGTGCTGCTCTGCATTATTATATTGATGTTTCACTAACAGCCGTCCTAGAGATATTGAATGATATTCAAGTCCAGTGCTGACATTATAATAAAAGGCAGTCATTCTCAGCTGCATTTTTTCTCACACTTGTAGGTTTACATACATGCTTTTGTACAGTGACATTTGTTTAGAAAGTCTACTTTTAGAGTTCTGCATGGCTCATAAATGTAATTTTATATCTATATATTATATCAGTTTTATATTAGCTTTATATGACCTGAATAATTCCAAGCAAGAATAAAATGTTTAATCTTTATATATATATATACATGGTTCCCCATGTGACAACCAGCCCCCACTATATGTCATCTCTCAGTAACTGCTATGAGTTTTTGTTTCAAAAGTCAAACTGCATAAATGCTTGTTTTCTCCAGTGGTGATTTTGTATGGGTTTCAAAGAGCAGATTCAAAACAGTCCTAAATTAGAATATTTTTTGTAAATTATGTCCACCAAACTAAAATAACAATATCATCATATTTTGTAGCTGTTGGGTAAATAAGTGATTACAGTCACACTGATATTAAGTCAAGGGCACACTAAAAGTAAAGTAGATTTTTATCAGAAAGATGTTCTGTGTTCTCAGGAAGGCCCCTGAGAAGCCCCCCATAAATGTCAGGGTGGGGGTAGTTGCCACAAGTGTTTATTTATTTGTTTATTTATTTATTTGTATTAGTTATTTTCTTATAATATCTGTTGGCCAAAAAATGCTTTGGTGTTTTCCTTTTTTGTGCTTATTAATAGATTTACTGTATAAATGTAACTGAAAAGTCCATAATAGGCTATTTAATGGTAGCTTCCCACATAGTGGCAACATGTCCCACTATTATTAAATGAACTGTATCTTTTTCCTGGGCAATAACCGTGGAAATGTTCAATAGCCTTTAAAGAAACTGACTTTCAAAAATAAACCTACCCTGAAATATTCTCTGGAGAAAACGTGTGACATCTAGCCCCAGTCTCCTGTACAGATATAGCATATATTTTCAGTTCAGGACAAAGAAAGAGCCAATGACCCTGTCTTGTTTTGAGTTTGACGAGAAAGCGAATATTATTTGATATCGAAGGATATGCAGAAACTCCAGTCATCTAAAAGAATGTTGTCAGCCTGTTTTTGACACAGACTTTTATTTAAAAAAAATTATGACGTGTTGTAATTATTTTTTCAATCGCACGTTTATTTTTAAGCGTACTATGTTGCACTTTCACCCTCATGTGAGTATTTGTGACTTGAAAATTGCCATTTAATCCAAACATAATAGAATAGCTGGCTAATTCAAATATCAAAATATTTTGGCAGGTGGTATTTCTTTATTGACTTGTAACCTCGGTGTATCAAAGTATTATTAAGTAAAATCTTTGGTCTTTCTTTCACTGAAAACGCGTTCCAGTAACGCAGTGTGTGCTGTTTGAAGGCAGCTATAAATAGCATATACTGCCATCTAGAGGAGCAATTGTGCAACTTTTTTCTTTTCTTTTTTACAATTAAAAATTGGGTTCTTGGGATTTAGCCATTAAAGTTTTGACTAGCTGTTCCAAGTGTTGATACAAAAACATAGCTGCCATACTATTCATTCAGTAAACACACATGTTTAAATTTCGAATTGAATTGGCATATTAAGATATCTGACTCTTGTATAATCACTTTATTTTAAATGTTCTTGTGTCTGAAAACTATTTTAAGAAAGCCGACATTGATCTGTATCAACACCCATATAACAAAGAGCAACAAAGAGCAGCAAGAATGAGCAAAACATGTTGTAAATCAAGTATGCAAATAAGAGGATTTATTCACATATTCTGTGAGAACTAACTCAGTAGGAATCAGTCAGGCTTGCTCTTGATGGCCCTCTTTTCCCTGCTGTGAACAACATACTCTGTCAGTGATTAGCAGTAACACAGACAATGGATGTAATTTCAGTAGGAGGGCACACACAATTTCAGATGTGCTTGCATTTGCATGCATATGCACACACACATGCTTATAGATATCTAAATAGGGACATAACATAGACATTGAATTATTATTGATTGTTTTAATTACACAGTAATTGATTTGTTATTTATTTATCTATTTTCTAATTAAGCACCACCACATATGTCCCTAAAGAAAGGTTTAATCATTTTCTGCTTGCCCTTTGAGGACAATTTTGTCCCTAAATTATAGCTATGTATATAGGCCTACACATGCACAAAATACAAGACACGCATAGCATTTATTGGAAATGCACACATACATTCTTGCACACACTCATCTGTGCCTTTCACACAGGTAAAGACTGAGATTAGGGTACATTTCTTAAGCGTGATTTGGCATATGCATATAGACTCCTGCAAAGACAAGTTTGCGCAGATGCTTTAGTTTCCACTGTCTACATGCTGCACAGGTACACACACTGCCTACTCCCTGGGTTGCTAATGTAATTGCTTTGATACATTGATTCTGTCCGACTAGAATGCTCGTTTTCATCCTTTTTCAGGGACCACTGCCAAGGCTTGGGCCTACTGTGATGTGAAAAGTATGTGTTCTTTTCAGCACGTATCAAACAGATACTTTCTTACATGACACGATGGCATGGCACAGGGACAGAGGAAACCTCTTTGCTGATAAAAAAAAAAATGTACACTTAACATTCCTTGATTAGCAGGGCTATCGTTATTGCTGGGACAAACAGGAATGTTGTCCCATGCCCTGTTAAAATTAAAGGACTAGTTCACCCAAAGATTTAAATTCTCTCATCATTTACTCACTCTCATGCCACCCTAAATGTGTATGACTTTCTTTATTATGCTGAACACAAAGATTTTTAGCACATGAACACAGTATAAAAGTAATCCATAAGACACCAGGGTTTAATCTATGTCTTCAGATGTGATACGGTAAATGCATGTGAGTACTTTTTTAATATCAATCTCCACTTCTCCAGCTGTTTTTGGTGATTAGCATTCTTTGTGCATATTGCCACCTACTGGGCAGGTAGGATAATTTATAGTAAAAAAGGAATGAATTATTGATCTGTTTCTCACCCACACCTATCATATCTTCTGAGGATATAGATTTAACTACTGGAGTTTTATGGATTACTTTTATGCTGCATTTATGTGCTTTTTGAAGCTTCAAAGTTTTGGTAACCATTTACTTGCATTGTGAGGACCTACTGAACAAAAAATTCTTCAATTTTTTTTTATTTGTGTTCAGCAGAAGAAAAAAGCCACACACATCAGGGATGTCATGAAGGTGATTAAATGATGAGAGAATTTCCATTTTTGGTTGAACTATCGCTTTAAATGGCTGAGTGTTTAGGGGCCCACCCTCATAATTTTGTCCCAGGCCCCATATATTCAAGCAATGGCTGAGCACTGACAGAAAGAAAAAAGAAGAGGATTTTAATGTCACCTTTTAACAGTCAGCCATAGCTGTTGTCATGGTACCATGCATTTGTGAATGGAAACAATTTAGATGCAATCACATACAGACAGATTTTAAGAACCAGATCTTTACATCCTAGAAGTCAAGACTGTGTATCAGAGAAGGTTATCAGAATAATGTTTTAGGAATAAGACAGAAAACATTAGAATGAGATTATGTGATCTGAGAATGTGAAGTGATTTTTGCCTAAATAAATATGTTGGTAACTTTTACAGTATGTTACCCTGCAAACATATCCCTGGACATCAATGAAAGGAGGACACACAGAAATACATCTGGGTGAATTTGAGCATGATGCTGCTGTGGTCAAAGGAGACATTTTTTGGCGAAGATTTAGAGAATTTTGCCTTTTTTGGATGATCACAGTTAGCAGCCTTTGATAAGAATTAACCGTATTTTCATGCTCATTAAAAATTAGGTTTCAATGTGATTAATGTCAAGACAAATTGTTGCCATTGAAAATTATAACATAATTGCTCATGTTCAATGGTTATTATTAACATTTGAGCACAAAAATATTTTAAAGTGGTATTAGCCTACTTATGACAATTTGCCTTTGTTCAGTTTAAGCTTTGATTTGGTTGGCAATCAATGGATTTTAATTGCAGTCTCCCACATTTGCATTGCTTTTCACAAGCCATTTCTTTTCTATCCCTGTTCATGAATAATACTACTATATTATTCATGAACAGGGATAGAAAATAAATGTTTTGTGAAAAGCAATAAGTCAGAAGTTTACATACACCTTAATATATTTATCTCAGTTTTTCACAATTCCTGACATTTTATCATGGAAAACATTCCCTGTCTTAGGTCAGTTAGAATCACTATTTAAAGAATGTGAAATGTCAGAATAATAGTAGAGAGAATTATTTCTTTCAGCTTTTATTTCTTTCAAGTTTACATACATTTTGATAGTATGTGGTAGCATTGTCTTTAAATTGTTTAACTTAGGTCAAGCATTTTGGGTAGCCTTCCACAAGCTTCTCAAAATAAATGTCTGGAATTTTGGCCCATTAGTCTAGACAGAAGTTTGTTTTGCCTCCTTGCTCACGCACACTCTTTTTCAGTTCTGCCCACAAATTTTCTATCAGATTGATGTCAGAGCTTTGTGATGGCCACTCCAATACATTGACTTTATTGTCCTTAAGCCTTTTTGCCACAACTTTGGAGGTATGCTTGGGGTCATTGTCCATTTGAAAGACACATTTGCGACCAAGCTTTAACTTTCCGGCTGATGTCTTGAAATGTTGCTTCAATATATTCACATAATTTTCCTTCCTCATGATGCCATCTATGTTGTGAAGTGCACCAGTCCCTCCTGCAGCAAAGCACCCTCACAACATGATGCTTGCTAGCCTCACCCTTTTTCCTCCAATCATAACGATGGTCATTATGGTAATTTTATTCACCAGACCAGAGAACCTCTCTCCAAAACTTCAGATCTTTGTCCCCATGTGCACTTGCAAACTGTATTCTGGCTTTTTTATGGTGGTTTTGGAGCAGTGGTTTCTTCCTTGCTTAGCAGCCTTTCAGGTTATGCCGATAGGTCGCATTTAACTGTGGATATAGATACTTGTCCTTCTGTTTCCTCCAACAACTTCACAAGGTCCTTTGCTGTTGTTCTGGGATTGATTTGCACTTTTCGCACCAAACTACATTAATCTCTAAGAGACAGAATGCATCTCCTTCCTGAGCAGTTTGATGGCTGCATGGTCCCATGGTGTTTATACTTGCATACTATTGTTTGTACAGATGAATGTGGTACTTTCAGCCATTTGGAAATTGCTCCCAAGGATGAACTAGACTTTTTTTCTTAGGTATTGGCTGATTTCTTTTGATTTTGTATGTATTTCTTTTGAAGTGTATGTAAACTTCTGACTTCAACTGTATATAGAAATGCTAAACTAACTATATGCAGTATAACTATAAAACCCTATAACCCAGTAAAACCAGTATAACCCTAAACTTGACGTTGCTTGCAAACACATGTAGAATGAAATCCTGATCCTTCCTTTTCAGTTCTATTCTAAATTTGCATTGTAAACCATTGCTTCAGCATTCCAGGTTGCCCATTATGGGGTTTTCTGCTCTTCTCAAAATCTAAAGAATCTGAACTTGAGCTCTAGCTCGGAATGACAATGTCACAACAACATTTAAACTGTATTTACAGTTCCAACGATTTTCATGGTGCAGAGCTGTGTTAAATTTTCAACCCACCCTTTTGCCAATCACTTAAGTGAGATATTACACCACAATAAAGCATTACAACCACAGCTACCACTGTTGGCCCAAGCACAGTTACTGATTCTTCACCCAGTCAAATCCAATGCCCTCTAATCTCCTGCTTTTTTGAATTATTCAAACAGGTCTTGAAGCAACAACGGCATCTCGACAGCAAGCAAAGCTACCTATGAGAGAGCTTCAGATAATGTAAAATGAATGATGAAATTCAGGGAGCTGAAATGAAAGGCTCACATGAAGCATGTTCAAAGGAGGGTCCCCGGGTCCCCAGGCCTCTGGGGCCCCAACAGGCCTTTTTTACCTTTTCAACCAGGGATAAAAACACTATAACATCTTTGGCAAAATGAACCAAAACCTATTTCCACATTCACATGGCGTGCAAGCATGTTGAGAAAAGAAATGTGTCTTTGTCCAGCCAGACATTTGCATCATAAGCTACACAACCATTTTAATCATGTACAAGGAGAAAACTTAGATTAAAATCTCAAGTCAACTAATAGATTAAACACATTTTTATGAAATAGGTTACTCATTTTTGTAGGAAGCATTTAGGGGGCAATTTAGTTAATGCATGAAATAAGTTACGCCATGATGTAATGTCCATTTCTTTTTATCTTGAAAGGAAACTGGCTTATCTGCCTGTAAATACAGTTAATAGCACATCAATAAACAAAAATCTTTAAATGCCATGCCATTTTCTTCTATTAATATTGATGACATATGACTTGACCTTCATGTTTCAGTGTGATTAAATAAAACAATAAAAGGAATGTGCATATAATTATATTTATACCTTGCTGTTAAATAAATTTAAACTTCTCTGTGAACTCAATTCTTTGAAGTCTATTTTTAGTGCAATATGCAACATGGTTGTAAATCATCATTTGCAAGACCTTAAAGGTTTCAGAAAATTAACAACAAAAGGAGATATTGCGGTCTTGGCGGGTAACTATAACCATAGCAAGATTTTAAAATGTTTCATAAATGTACTGGGCAGTCCTCTATATATGAGACATTAATGTACTAATTGATATGCAATATAGAACCTGCCTGTGAGTGTGTGTATTTCTGGTAAAGCATATGACCCCTGCAGGTCAAACACTAATTCACTGTCCCTAAATTAATTGCAAAACAAGACAAGTGGACAAGTGTGTGGCAGATCAGGAAAGGAGGAAGCAGGAACCTATCAACAAGACTTTAATTACAACATAAATGCTGAACTGAAACATAACGACACATTGACACACACACACACACACACACACACACACACACACACACACGCACACACACAGCAGCCGCGTGCGTCTCTCTCGCTCTCTCTGGTGTCCCTAGCTCCTCATCTATCTCTCTCCTGCAGATTGGGCAACTCAGCGCTGGGTGTGCATCCTGTTCCCTCCTCTTCGTCACACAGTGTAAACCTTTTACCTACCATTGGTGCATAACTGAATCATGGCACTTTTTTTCTCTTATTTCATAGAGTAACATAGACACATTTTATATTTGAAATTATATTGGCCAGATGAAAAAAAGTTGTTTCCATACTGGACCATTTTAGCATCAATATACCATGAGAAAATCTCCATGGATATCAAAGCCATGAACATTGTTCTCATTTCCCACTGTGATCTCAAATAAAGAATGCAAACATCTGAGAGCAATTGAAGTGTCTTCTAAAATCTATTCTTCACATTTGATTTAAAATGTGAAATACAAATCTAAATGTTTTCTGAATAAAGATTGAGGCCACTTGTGCTTTTATAAAAAAAAAATGCGGTCCATGGTGGAAGGAATATTAAAGGACAGACTGTGCTGTAGATGTTATAGCTCTTTGTGTTTCCTTAAGAATAGTTGTAGAGGGATAGTGCAATGAAAGTGTAAAGGGACCAGGGACAGTGTAGTCACCATTCCCTTGGTAAAAGACGCATCGTCATTCTGCTTGATAACTCCGGTTTTGTTGCATGCAAGAAAGAAAGTCTTATGGGTTTGAAATAACATGTAAGTAAATGATGACAGAATTGTATTTTTTGGGGTAAACTAATCTATTAGTTTAAAACTATTTGTACAGAATGTTGGTTGAACAGAATTCATTAGATTAACATGTTTCTTACTGTTGCAAGTGCAATGCCTGATGTAGTATTACAATTCAACTACACAACAGATATAATAAAATAGCAAAGAAAGTGTGAGTTTACAATTCACTTTAAATTCTAATTTTAATAAAAAGGAATAAATACGACAGCACGGTATCTCTCTCTCTCTCTCTCTCTCTCTCTCTCTCTCTCTCTCTCTCTCTCTCTCTCTCTCTCTCTCTTTCCTTTTGCTCTTTTTTTTCTTCATTCTTTCAACTTTTTCCACAATCCAGAACGGTACTGCAAATGAGTCGAACAAGACGAATTGTTTTGACGTTCGGTTCAGCGGTTGACTCGTGTCATTCAGCTCTGTAACCCATTCAAAATGCATCTAAAAAAAGTTTGAGTCCATTCTTGTTGCGAATCGGTTCATATGATTCTTTTAATATAAACACTACACGAGTCATTCGTGAATTGGACGCTACATAAACTCTCGCGATACAAACTTTTCCCGGTTACCTGAGGAAACGAGAGTTTGTTTCAAAGTGCAACTCAGTGAATGAACAACAACAACAACAAAACTCACACCATAAACAACAGGTAGAGTAATACAAACCGGTTTTCTTCAACGCTGTAGACTTAACAGATGTAGAAGACGTTTATTTATGTATGATATGGAATACTGGCCGTGTTCATGTTATTTATCGGACTGCATCCGTTAGCTGTGGAAGTGAACGCTGCACTCAGTCTGCTAGCAACCGAAGCACAACAGCCGAAGTATGTTTAAAGTGCAGCTAAATCGCTTTCATTTCTTTTGATTTATGGGTGAAATTAGTTGGTGCAATAAAGTGAACTTAAATAGGACTATGTCTGCGGTGTGATCTCCGAATTCAAGCTCCGCGGTAGGATGTTTTTGTTTACACTAGTGTAGCACACTGTCTCCTAAAAACATTTACCATGGTAACCATAACCAAAATGCTTTAGTACAGTAATTCTCTAAAATGCTAATAAATTATGACTTGATCTCTGTCAAATAGTGTAAGGAGCTTTCAAAATATTTATGCAGTTTTGTTTAATTTATTTTATTGATACCATTCGAGGCTTATATGAAGTTACCACAGTTCACCGTAATAGAATGAACTGCATCTATGGTATTTTAGCAGGAACTATAGTTATTCTTGTAAAGGATAATCGGCATGAACAGGTTGGTTGTGAATAATGGTTAACAGATGTACTATGATTTTCTGTTCAGTTGGTTTGTCTTGTGTGGCTCATTAAATATTATTTTAATAAATTTGGCTTCAGCTGAAACTTAAGTCATGTTGATCAGGGAGGGGAGGCAATAACTGTTAATTAAAAAAAATTGTTGTAGTAAAAGTAATTGCATTCTTTTTAAGTTATACTGCAAACATAAACAATTAATTGATTGATTATTTATTTATATATGTCTGCAATAAGGCATGTTCATGAAACATTTGTGATTTTCGTAGTGCATGTTTCAAATACCTAAACTTGCCACTGGAGTTTGAATGAATTTTTTTCCTCTGTAGGTCTTTTTATTTATAATTTTAGTGGGGAAACTTGGCTGTATGAAGCAAAGCAGAAATGGCATCACCACAAACACTTCAGCCTGTCCTGAAGATGAAGGTCGATGAGCTGTTCCTCTTTTGGTTGAGTGAGCCAAGCACTCAGGCGATGCTGAAAGACTACCTGAACAAAATCAAGAATGGAGAAGAAATAGAACTAAGCTGTGGGGATTTCCAGACCAGGAACACGCTTGTGTTAACAGAAAACAACAACAACAACATTGCATCAAAGATTAATGCGACAGAGAAACTGAATGCGGCCCTTGGCGCCCCGTGCAGCCCCCCATCAGCCACGCTGCCATCTGCGAGTGGCAGCAATAACAGAGCGGGTCTAAACACGAGGGCCCTACGACGCTCTGTCAGCACTAAGAAGGTAAAGCACTTGTGGTCAGCACTCGAGGTCAGCACTCGATTCACAATGCAGTATGGTCCCCAAGATATTGTTGATTTGTTCTGTCCATCACCTTGTGGCTAGAATCATTCATACCATACTTGTTTGTGTAAATAAATGCTTGTTGTCAGTATGTGGGAAATTCCATCAATCCATCTTCAACATTAGCCAGGATTAAAGTGTCTAACTAATCCTCATGCTACATAACCCAATTTATAACAAATGCAACTAATAGGGTCATTAATTGTTCTAACTGGCACTTAACAAATTGTACATGTACTGGCTTGCTGTGTTAGTCACAAACACTACTACAAACATTTTATGTAGTAAGACAAATATATAGAATTGGAAAAATATAGAAATCACTGTTTTGAAATTGATTACACAGCCTGTTTCTATTAAATCTTTTAACCTCAGTATTTGAATGAGTATTCAACTATAAAGATTCTACCCACGAGGTCAGTTTTATGAACTACTAGTCATCAGTTTACCAATTAGAGAGAGTTGTACTGTACTCTTTTACCCAGTTTTGCCACAAGAGGATGCTGAATGGCTTTTGCTGATGGTAGTCATTGCACGTAGTGTTCTGCTCTGGTTAGATGAGCTGTGTGGACTTTGCATGTCTTTTGTGTAAAGAAATACTGTTCATGTATTCCACTCTAGTCATGAAGCGGGAGAATCTCAATGCTGTCAATCCCTGGAATGGTAATGACTCTGTCATCATGTACTGTCCAGCAATGCTAGTGGGTTTTGCTGCTGAGATTTCAATGGCTCTTGAGTCAATAAATTGGATTATGGAGGGATATCTTTAATTCAAACTATGCCTCCATAAAACTTTCTGCTGTCAGTGCCATTGATGTGCTATTTCATTGATGCAGCATTTCTCATTGGCCCAATTGGATGAACCTGATCTCAAGATGTAAAGGAGTGCAGTTTCATTCACTTTGCCACAAGGTAGTGAAGTGGATGGGAAAAGATCAAGTCGACTACATTTTCTTTGGTCTCTGTTTTACTTTTAAGTCCCTCATTCAATGAATGCTGATTCAGTTTTGCTCAAAGTTTGAGGGATGATTGCCATAAAAATCTAAAGACCAGAAACCGAATGCAACACAGCATAACTTTAATTTCCCATATCTTCAAAGATTGCGCAATGATCCATTTTCTAGAAATATCTCTGTTTTCAGTGAATCTAAATCACGAGTAGGGACATTGTCTGACCAATGTGATTCCTTATTGTAAAATGCTAAGAGATTTTGCAGATGTGTGGAGGCTTTGATTTCTGTGTCCGGTGATTCTCAGAGGATGAAACAACTGTTGGATGTTTTATATTTTCTGGCAGGAACAATTGGCATGTGCGCACTACTTGTCGCAATGTATTAAAGCAATTCTGATCCCTTATACTCTATTATAAGAGGCCTAAAGAAATCCAGAATACAAATACATTCTCCAAAGTATTAGTTAAAAATTCAATTAACTTCATGGTGATGCTGCTTTGAACAACTGGTCCAACTTTGATACAGGACACTAATAAAGATAGCCTTGGTTCCCCTGTGCAGGAATTAACTACTGAGAATTTGGCTTGCACTTCATAGGCAGTTTGCATATTTGTCTAAAGTGTAATACAGTATGCATAAACTCAGTCAAATGTTGTTAATTTTCAGAATATGTAGGTGTTGTTGGGCATGCCTGGCTGGTTCCAAAGTAAGAGGCCACACATTACATGGAAAAATGTAGGCAAACTGCTGACTTTAATGGTTTGCCTGTATGTTAATGCTCCACCTAACATAACAGAGCTAAGCTATATAAGAAGTGTAGAAGTGTTCATTGCCTGCTTGGTTAGATGTTTCCTGTTAGTGTTTATGTATTTAAATGGTACCTAGTGAAAGTGTAATTTTGCGATTTCAACCATTTTTTGGCTCTCATCATGAAGTACACATTAGAGGTCTTGATCTTTAAATGGTAGGACACTGTTTGCAGAGTATATTTTTTTCTCAATCAGCATATGCCGCATCACATTTAAGAATAAGTTCTTCCTAGGGGGGCCTGGGTAGCTCAGTGGTAAAGATGCGGGCTACCACCCTTGGAGTTTGCAAGTTCGAATCCCAGGGCGTGCTGAGTGACTCCAGCCAGGTCTCCCAAGCAACCAAATTGGCCTGGGTATGGAGGGTAGTCACATGGGGTAACCTCTACGTAGTCGCTATAATTTTGCATTTTTTATATTACTGTAAGAGTGTGAGTGTTGGGAATGTTGATTTATTGATGGAAATACTACAGTGCGTTCAGAAAAATTTTGGTTAATAGGTTATCTCAATTTTCACAGTATTTTGAAAATTGAGTTAAATTGTAATAACAATATTGTGCATGTTAATTATCACAGAATATCAGCAAATGTCTAATATCATCATACTGCCCAGGCCTACTTTAAAGTGTGGATAACAACTCATTTCTGCTGCAGTGCTGGTTGTAATCCAGTCATGTATTGGAAATGTCTGCCTTAAAGTCTTATTTTGTTTGAGACTGATGAAGAAAAAAATTCTCCCAGCTGTGCAGGCATTTAGGCATGCAGCTTTTCTTTGAACGTTTAGTGGGACTTTAGTTGTTCAGCTGTTTAAAACTCCTGCATAGCCTGATCTGAACAATTCCAATAGTGTTTTTATTTTTCTCCCTTCTAGCAATAGAATCGAAGTATGATTGTGAGCACTCCCCACTTTTGCCTTGCTGGTCAGTCTCTCTTTAACCAGTTGGCCCTACTGACTGGACACAGAGCTTTGTTTGGAAATTGGCACTGTCGGCACAGACAGCTGCCACCTCTTGTTCAGGCAAATCTTTTCCTCGTTCAGTTAGTACCAGCTCTCTCTGACAGTGGAGAGTTGTTTTTCATATAGCACAGACACTGAGCCAAAGGAAGGGAAAATACTGTGTGGGCAAAACTTTCCTATAACTCCACAAGACAAATGCAAATATTGACGAGTTCATCAGTGAGTTTACTTTGGCCCCTTTTTCTATTTTTCTTTCTTTTAATAGACTGATGAGCAAGGACAACAAAAGCAGTTAATGAGAAAATTGGGCTTATCAAACGTGTGCAGTATCCTGCCACTGGACGACAACAGGAACTGCATTTCTACTAGATTGAGTGGAAGAATGTGGACCCGATCATCTGTCATCTAAAAATACTTGTTTAAGCTAGGCCGGGCTTTATTTGGTACCAGTTTGTTTGTTAGATGGTCTGGTTCTAGTTGTCACTAAAGACTGCTTCTGTTAATCTAATTAGTTTTTTTTTAAACAATAATATGCATAAAAAAAGGAGTTTTCAGATGCACAACGCCCAGCCTGAGAGGCTATGTGTCTTTGGATCAGCACAGTTAGAGGGAATTGATGTAATTGCTGTCAGTCTGGGAGCAGACTAAATATATATTTGTTTCTTGGTGTTGCCCAAACAGAGCATGTTATGTCTTTTAATAGGCCTTGACTGCTTCAGCCATCATTCTTTGAATTCAGTACTTCCACGCTGTACTACTGACTAAGACTTGTCATCTATTATAAGCCGTGGAATGGCTGGAAGCTGTAGCCTTGGAAAGCAAAATAAACAAAGCCCATAGGCGGTAGTGCATGTGTAGTTTTTTGCCCCTACATCTCAAGGAGGGCCATTCAGACTTCATGGTCTGTAGTTTTTGCAGACTGTAGAGCACTGCAATAAAAGATTTGGATTAGACATATTTGGTTTGCTTACTGTGGATGTGAATTCTGCTGGTCAGTCTAATGTTATAAATTAGAACTTCTTAAATCAGAATTCTTGGCATTGAATGGATAAAAGCACTGAGATTGATTGAAAGGGAATTGTGACATTTATGTATAACTAGTGTCAACAAGTGGAATTGCAAAAATAATGACTGTTTTCAAACATGTTTCCTGAACACTTCCTCTCTGCCATTTGAATGGACAAACCGATATTTTCTCCCCATACTCACACCAATGGTAGATGTAGACTTCAAGTGGAGTCGTAAATATTGTAATTATGAGCTCTGAGGACATGAACGACCAAGTAAAGTCTTATATACCAGTGTGAGAACTTAAGCTGCGTACACACTGCCAGCGACTTTGTCGCTGCAGGTCGCCAGTGGCTTGCGTTGAAGTCTCTAGTGGGCGTTCCCACTACAGGTTGCCTAGTAACGTTTATAAATGACATTCACGGATGTCATTCCATTGCTGTTGACAGCGAATCGCTTTTCTTGCCTCTAAAAACAAATATTTTGGGGGGAAAAGACTAAATATAAATGGAATCAGTACATAAAATGCTTTATATCAAAGATGAATGAGAAACAAAGCATGCTCTTTGCCATAGCGGCTGTTTATCTGCGGCGAAAGCAAACGCCGGTCTGTCTGGATCCACAAAACCATTCGATCTCGGAGTCAGCACGGCGAGTACCACCGGCTGGTGCAAGAGCTGTTTCATATGAGCAGACGGAGAAATAAGTTTGGAGCAGAAGAAATAGAAAGAAACCTTGTGTAAATTGTCGGCTTTATGTTAAGCTAAAATGCTATTTCTAGCCATTTTACATGCACGTTACAGGCACGATCATATTTTTTAATCAAGAAAATTCACATTGGATTATAATTTCTATTTGTCTAGTAAGACCTTTTGATATTGGGGCAAAAATTCTTGATGATAATTTTTGTATTGTTTTCCTGTAAAAATATCAAGAAATCCGTAAAACAAGATAAATTTGATGTTTCTTGTTTTATAATAATATATCTAAATATCTGCATAAGATATTTGTTTTTCAGTGAATGTATTTTTAACATGTGTATTTTGTCTTGCAAAAAAAGTGCAGTGTTTTTTTTTTTAAAAACAAGTGAAAAAAATCTACCAGTGTTGAAGTAATCAAAAGTATTTAGAATACTTTTCTGACCTTGAGTAATCTAGCCGAATATGTTACAAATTACATTTTACATTATGTAATCTGTAGTGGAATACATTTCAAAAGTAACCCTCCCAACCCTGCTCATACTGTTGAAGTCAGAAGTTTACATACACTTAGGTTGAAGTCATTTAACTTTTTTTTTTTTACCACCCCACAGATTTAATATTAGCAAACTGTAGATTAGGGCATCTACTTTGCATGACACAAAGTCATTTTTGCAACAGTTTTTTACAGACAGATTGTTTCTTTTTTAATTGGCCAATCCCAGAACAACAGCAAAGGACTTTTGAAGATGCTGGAGGAAACTGGTAGATAAGTATCCATATCCACTGTAAAACAAGTCCTATATTGACATAGCCTGCTCAGCGAGGAAGAAGCCACTGCTCCAAAACCGCTATAAAAAAGCCAGACTTCAGTTTGCTAGTGCACATGGGGACAAAGATCTTACATTTTGGAGAAATGTCCTCTGGTCTAATGAAACAGGAATCAAACTGTTTGGCCATAATGGTGATTGTTATGTTTGAAGGGAAAAGACTGAGCCTTGTAGGCTGAAGAACACCATCCCAGCCGTGAAGCATGGGGGTGGCAGCATCATGTTGTGGGGGTGCTTTGCTGCAGGAGGGACTGGTGCACTTCACAAAATAAATGGCATCATGAGGAATGAAAATTATGTGAATATATTGAAGCAACATCTCAAGACTTCAGCCAGAAAGTTAAAGCTTGATTGCAAATGGGTCTTCGAAATTGACAATGACCCCAAGCATACCACCAAAGTTGTGGCAAAATGGCTTTAGGACAACAAAGTCAAGGTATTGGAGTGGCCATTACAAAGCCCTGACCTCAATCCAATAGAAATTTTGTGGGCAGAACTGAAAAAGCTTGTACAAGCAAGGAGGCCTACAAACCTGACTCTGTTACACCAGTTCTGTCTGGAGGAATGGACCAAAATTCCTGCAAATATTTGTGAGAAGCTTGTGGAAGGCTACCCAAAAGTTAAAAATTTACTACCAAATTCTAACAAAGAGAATACACTGGGAATGTACTTCCACTGAGAAGAAATATAAGCTGAAATAAATAAATCTCTCTAATATTATTCTGATGTTTCATATTCCTAAAATAAAATTGTGATCCTATCTGACTTAAGACAGGGAATGTTTTCTACAATTAAATGTCAGGAATTGTGAAAAACTGAATTTAAATGTATTTGGTTAAGGTGTATGTAAACTTCTGAATTATTGCTTTTCACAAACCTTTTTGTTTTTCTCGTATTTTGAAATATATATTGCATGTATGTGACCTTTTATTATGCCAGTAAAAATCATTTATGAACATTTATTTTCAGCGTAAATTGACATTTTCAGATTCATAGACTACTGTATTAAGCACTTTAAATTCTAATCACATTTTACTACACAACTAATGGGGATTTTAAGTGAATGTTAGGGTTTCTTTGTGCAAATGCGGTGTTTTATGTCTCATTCGCAGCACTCAAAGTGTTGTTTTTTTTTTATTTTATTTTTTTTATATATATATATATATATATATATATATATTAGACTGAAACTAGCTGTTATGCATGTGTGCTGTCTGTGGTCCGGCAAAAATTTAGACAAGGATTTTGATAGTGAATGCACAACGTGGAGGAAACAAGGCGGAGACGCTTTCACTCTTACTATGGAGATGATACAATTGCAGCTGTGCTTTTAGATATGTTGCGACTGCTTCAGTCTTTTCCAGCATTTGTTTTGCAGCTGTAGAACATGAAGGAAAGTAATAACCCTCAGGTTTTTTGTGGAAATTATAAAAAATTGCAAGATACTGCAAATAATGCAGAGAAAAATCCTGGACGTACTGAAACTGTGCAAATTAATTTATTTGTTAAATACCATGCATTAAACCATGTAAGTTGAAAAAAAAATTATGCAGGTGTTTTCACATGTTTATTCACTGAGGGGAAAAAGAGCTTTTGGCATCATTCATTGTGTATTCCTAATAGTTTGGCTTCCTTATTTTGTTTCCAACTTGAATATGTGAAATGTCGTAATGGCGAATGCCCAACTCTGATGTATAGGAGCTTCCCAGGTCACTTGAAGGCACCATGAAAGGCGTGACTGATTTGGATGCTTAAAGTAATAAGTTCAAGCAAAAATTATAGTTCCCTCATTTACTCACCCTTTTGTCGTCTCAAATAGGTTTGGGAACCTAGAACCATTCTTTTAAAAATACCGGAATCGTATGATCTCTGTGACTTTCGGTTCCATTAACGGTTCTCCTGCAGGCAATTTTCCGCCAATGCGGACTGAACACTCTGACATTGTTTCCAGCAGCACGTTTCTGCAGTGCTACCCTCTACTAAATCTACAGCATAAAACGCACAGCTCTACCAGTGTCTGATCGAATGACTCTCGAGCTGGCCCTTTTGAATCTACAGCATGAAACATGCACTTCTGGTATAGTCTGAACCCCGAAAGAATCATTGTAATGAGCCGGAACTTTTGAATCTACAGCGTGAAACATACAGTTTCCAATATACAAGTAAACTTATACTTATGTGCAAGTTATGAATGTCCAACTCAAAATTAAATAAGAACTGTTGAAGTCTCACAAGCCTGAAGGACAACATTAGGCTACATAACAGGCTAAACTGTCTCTAGAACTGTTACTGTTTATTTAATGATGATATGTGTGTCTAAATCAAGCAGTGCGGTTACTGACTGCATGGTTCATATGACAGTATATAGTTAAAGATCCACATGTTTTGTTGTAATAAGTGGAATTTTATAAAATAGAATAATAAATGAATTAATGAAATGTGCCATCACATTTCTTGTTGGTTTAGATTAGTTTATTTAAAATATAATTCTGATCAATTTTTGGATTGTTTTTATGTCTCAAAAGTCGGCAAACACCTTTTACAAGAACTGTATTAAATATTTTCTGTAGATATCTGAAATTATCTCATTATTTGATAACCGACAGCAGAGGGTAGTAAATACTATAAGAATTGCATTTCTCATTTCCAAATAATTATTTTTAAAAAGGTACTAAAAGAATTAGTTACTAGAACCATAAAGGAACCGGAATCGTTGGATTCCTTACGATTCCCAGCCCTAGTCTCAAACGCTTGTGACTTTCCCTTATGTTGAATAAGGAGTTACATTTTGATCTGTTTCTCACCCAAAACCGATTGTATTGCCTCCGCAGACACTGATTCAACCACGCAAATCATATGGATGTCCTTTTTGGACCCCACTGACTTGCATTGTATAGACATATTCACTTAATGTCACCATCAAAATATCTTTGTTTTCTGGTCCACAGAAGCAAGTCAAATGAGTTTGAGAGATGAGAGAATTATTATTTTTGTTTGAACCAGTCCTTTACTGAGAAATGGTTTGGAAGGCTCCAGTGCTCCACTTTTTTTAGGAAAATCAACCAATGAATGGCCTACATTGATTCTGCATACAGTGCTGGGATCGGAGCAAGTCTTAAAAATTACACTTCGCCTTTAACTCTTGTGCCATCTTTAGCCAGTACTTTTTACTCTCGCCATCTCCATAATACAGAATCACAGGGTTCCAAGAGAACAGCTTTGAGTCTTTACATAACTGTGGAATGCACTCTGAAAAGGGCAGATCCACACCCCCTCCTACTGTCACCCTCCCACCTCCACCACACTCACACAAACACCCTTGTCCTATCTCCCCAGCGGATAGGACTGTGTGACCTCTGCCAGCCACTATTGGATGTACAGAGCAACAGGCAGGACTGTGATTCGGGCTACAGGGGAGCAGCTGCCGTTCACCATTGAGAGAACTGGTGCTCCGATAAAGAAAGGCAGAGAAGTGTCCCCTTGTGGGACAGCAACGAAGCAAGATTATCCTGACCCTGGAGTGCATACTGTCTGTAAAACTGGCTCCATTATCCGGTAGCAGCATGAGAATGAAGGAAATCACTTTACGGCAAGACCCTGACCTGAGGAAGGAGCTGGCGCTGCTGGCCCGTGGCTGCGATTTTGTGCTGCCCTCCCGCTTTAAGAAGAGGCTTAAAGCCTTCCAGCAAGGACAGGCAGGTTGTCTTAAATTATCTGTGTGAAGCCATCGGAGCACTCTTGTTTGCTTTTTGCCGGCTGTCACTCTCAGTGGGAATGCGTTGTGATGTTAGTACCATGTTTAGTTTTGCGATTACAGCCATGAGGTTGAGCTAAGCTGTCTTTTTTTACACATGTAGAGAGTAAAGGAATATCGAGAGTTTTAGGAGCATCTAAATGTTTTAAGATTGAGCAAGAGACACTATTAGGTATGTGCTGGATGTGATTATGGCCATTCCCATTTATAGACATGGCTGACACTCATGGGCTGCATGAAGGCAAGATTAAATGCACTCATCCTTCACATTGGCTTACACTGAGCAGAATCCCTGCATGCCACATCAAAGAGAAATTTTCCAACTGCTCATCCATATAAGGTTCTGCAAAGTTTTGTATTTAAAAATGAAGCTTAGTCTGACATTTAATAAATTGCTGCTGCTTTTTAGAACATTACTGATAGTGAGCTGTTGTTTATAACCTGCAAAATTAAAGGCCATGGTTGAGCTAATCTATCAAAAAAGACTGAAGCAGTAAGTAAACAACTACTACATAACACCCAAACCTAAATAAAGTCATACATTTCTTGAGGGATGTAAACCATTGTAAATTACTTGTATAAACAAGTCTTTTTCTCCTTGGGGTACCTTTTTACATTTTCAAGGTATGCATGCTCTCTCAGAATAAAACGGTAGTACAGACAGAGAAGGTCAAGGTAACTAAAGCCTAAATGTTCATGTATTTGTCTAATACTGAATAGCTAGGTGGGTCTTGTTCAGTTTAATGTTGCTTTTTCCAGAGATTGGGCTCTGATATTTTTATTTTCTGTGTGGAGGTTCTAGGGGGTCAAGATCTTCACAGCTGCAGCTTGACACTCAAATAGTTATGGTTTTATGTTACTGTGGGAAACTGAGCCTTTGGAAAATCAGTAATAATTAAGAAGAATTTAAGCACGAGTGTTCACGAAACATTTGTGCATTAGGGACTTTTGTAAAAAAAAAAATCAAAAAAATCCTTTGTAGCTTTATAGCTATGCCAAAACACTGCCAATTCTAACTTGTTATTTCCTAACGGATTTGCAGTTTTCTATAGCAGACTATCAAACTGGCCCAAAAACCCTTAGACATCCACTGAAAGCTTCTGACCGATTGTAACTTCTCCTAGACCTTTCAAGCTACATCCACCAAATTTTCCACAATCCTTCAGATTTTTCTGACATGGTGTGCTTTGTTTTTCTAACTATCAGATCCCCCCCAAAAAAAGCCTGCAATCTTTCACTGCACTGACTGAATGGTCCGAGTCGGTCTCCGAATGATCGGGAATTGAAATGCCATATGTGGAGTGGTGGTGGCGTAGTGGGCTAAAGCATATAACTGTTAATCAGAAGGTCGCTGGTTCGATCCCCACAGCCACCACCATTGTGTCCTTGAGCAAGGCACTTAACTCCAGGTTGCTCCGGGGGGGATTGTCCCTGTAATAAGGGCTCTGTAAGTCGCTTTGGATAAAAGCATCTGCCAAATGCATAAATGTAAATGTATGTCAAACTGTTCAAAATGTAATTGCATGCAAGGCCTTCAAACTTTCTGTCTTTGTATAGATCTTTAAAGTTGAAAGCGTTAATGATGATGATCATGGACAGAAAGGAAGACTATAGAGAAAGAAAGTATAGAAAGCCTTTCAGGCTTAACTTTCAGGCAAGGCTTTGAGCTTTCCTCTTCTAATGTTCACATATTTGGATCGATTTAGGTTTTAGTCAGTGTAATAAAATTCTTGTTTATTCCTAATGTTGTTTACTGTACCAAGTTAATGTATTCCCAACAGTTATGTTTACAAGTCTGAACCGGCAATCCATCAAGTTATCAGCCGTGTTGCCGAATGTTCAAAACTGTACTATTCACAGCATGCTAGGAAAACAACAGGTTAGCACTGGTTATCACTCTGCATAGAGATTTCCTGTTTTCAACATCAATTTTGACCCGGTCAGAAGTCATATCTCCGGACCCTTACTTCCATAGAAATCTTTGCTTGTTGGATCTGTATGAGATTGTAAAAAGGAGGACTGTATTGGCCTATAGGCATAATTGCTGACCTTAAAAGCTGTTTCTGAGAAATGTTAGAAGGCCAAAGTGAGGCTTTTTTGCTAAGAGACTTTTTATCTGTGTGTATTTAAAAGAATAGTTAATCCAGAAATGAAAATTCTCATTTATTCACCCTCATGCAATTCAAGATTTGTATGACTTTCTTCAGCAGAACAAAAATTACGATTTTTAGAAGCATATATTGGCTCTCTAGGTTTATACAATGCAAGCAAATAGTGACCAGAACTTTGAAGCTCCAAAAAGCACAAAGTAATCCATATGACTGCTGTGGTTTAATCCATGTCTTCAGAAGTGATATGATATGTGTGGGTGAAAAACAGATACATATTTATGTCCTTTTTACTTCAAAACTCCACCTTTTTGATAAGCCTGTACCAGTAGGTGGTGATATACACAAAGAATGGAATTTGCAAAAAAAGCATGTGTAAATGGAGATTTCTAGTAAAAAAAACAATGGAATTAAATATTGATCAGTTTCTCACCCACACTTATCATATCACTTCTGAAGACATGGATTAAACCACTGCAGTCATATGGATTACTTTTATGCTGCCTTTATGTGCTTTTGGAGCTTAAAAGTTCTGGCCAACATTCACTTGCACTGTATGGACCTACAGAGCTGAGGTTTTTTAGAAGAAAGAAAATCATTCACATTTGGGATGGCCTGAGGGTGAGTAAATGATATGTCTGGGTAAACTATCCCTTTAAGCAATCCTAACAAACTTACTTTTTATATATATATATATATATATATATATATATATATATTTGTTTGGCATATGGGACTCTCGGTTCATGGTTTTTAAACCAATTTCCACTTTAACAACACTCATATCCTTTATTTCATGGGTAGAGCATCATGTGGGATAGGGACCCAAAAGACATCATAAACTATTGCCCTTGAAGTCCTTAATGAGACTGGGCATCTGTCATAATTTATTTAAATTTTGTTTTACACCCAGAGGCAACACGTCTTAATTAAGCCTTCACCCTGAAATGCTGATTGTTCTGCAATTTTTGATGCAACCACATGTTTCTCCCACATAGTGCTGGCGAATGTGAACTGGATAAGTCTTGTGACTAACGATTATTTTTTCTGTCTGTTTTAGGAGGCACAGGCTAAGAAAGAGGAGCCCGTTACACCAGCCTTAAGTGAAAGCATTCCAAAGTTCTACTTCCCCCGAGGACAGCCCCAGGCCAATATCAACATTGACAATCTAATTTCCAAGATAGAAAAAACATTTTCTCAATATCCTGATGAAAGAGTCACTATTAACGAAATGGGGCTTGTCGCCAAGGTAAGTGTGGTTTGTAGCATGCCGCCTTGACCCGCCTAGCAAATTGTTCATTTGTGTAATTAACTTGTAACTGTTTACATGTTTGAGGTTTTCGTTGTTCCTCTAGCCAATGGGAACATATTACCTCTGTTTATATGTTGAATTGGTTATCCAGAAGAGAGCCTGGCTTGGTGAGCGACTTAAGTAGCCACACATTTTCCTCAATGTGGGATTCAGATTTTTAAACAATTTTTATATATATAAACGTAATCATTGCTAATTTAGCCTTGTTTATAGTTCCTATAGCACATGTGAAAGATGTAGTAATATATCCAACCACTCAGCAGAAAAATGATTATACTGAATTTCTCTTTTTGATGAATCATTTGCATTCTTTTCTTTTGCAAGTCTTTTAGAGGGGTCATATAAGTAGTAGAATTTTCTGTGCTCTTTTAAAATGAGACCTGAATGTACCATGAAAACGTACATTCTGCATAGAAAATACATTCCTGATCACCAGAAGAATGAATAATCAATGTGAAATTTTAGTTTAAAAGTTTGCAAGTACTTGTCCTGGCTTTGTGTAGCACCTGCTGCTCTGCATATCCTTCCAAATGATTACTACATTAAAAATGAGCTGACCATTTTAGTATAACTTTAAAACATTACATTTAAAAAGGTGTCACTCATATAAAAATCTACCATTTAAAATTTTTATGTTTATTTTATATACAGTATGTGTAACAATATAAGTGCCATGTAAAATAAAATGTTAAATGTATTTTGCTTTGACCTTCCTTGACATTATGAGGATGCGATAATATTCTATCTCTGTGTATGTCTTTTGTCTCCTTACAGGCCTGCGAGTGTCCACTCTATTGGAAAGCTCCATTGTTCCACGCTGCCGGAGGAGACAGGAGGGGATATGTGTCCGTTCATAAGTTTGTGGCAATGTGGAGAAAGTAAGACAATAGTTCTCTTCATAGTGGCCTCTTGCATTAATATCAACACTGGTCAACCATTACTCATGGTACATTTTAACAAGTGTGTGAATGGGAGCACTCTTATCAAGAGCTGAAGTGCTGAGGGCTCTCAGTGTACAATTTTAGTGGAACAAATATTTTGTATCATGATGTCCCTGCAGAGCTTTGTGATTGTGAGTGGCTTTATTGGACATACTCATTCCTTTATCAAAAAGAAATTCTGTCATCATTTGCTTATCCTCATGTCATTCCTATCCCCACTAAACTACACTAAAGAAGAAATGTTCTGCTTCAGAGAACTTGGCACTATGCAAAATAACTACTTTTAAAATGTTTTTGTGAAGTTTGAAATCTTCAGTCCTCATTCATTGCAGATTGCACATTATTTAAAATTTCTCCTTTTGTTTTCCATGTTAGAAAGTAACCATACTGATTTTGAAATGACGTGAGTAAATAATGACAGCATTTTCATTTTTGAGTGAACTATTCCTTCGTCATTATTTCTCCATCATTGTAGATCAGAAATGGCTGAGAATGAATTCTGAAGCCTCATTTGTAGATTCTATTCATTTGAAGCCACATTTGAAGTGAAGGGTTTTGGAGAGCATATTGTTGTTTTGAAAGAGTGTGAGAGAGAGCATGAAAACATCTGTTTCCTCCCCACAGAGTGCTTCAGACCTGTCATGATGATGCATCCAAATTTCTTCACCTTCTTGCCAGGCCTGGCTGCAATTATTTGGAACAAGAAGACTTAATTCCATTCCTGCAGGTACAGGGTGCTTGAATAGAGACCCACCACTGTGAACACAGACACGCAGTCACACACGGTTCAAAACACAGCACAGGAGCGTGGATGATTTCAGCATTTATTATTTGCTCATTTGTTTTTGTTTGAACTTGGAGAATTCCAAATGTTATTTGTAAATGTTATTGTGGACTGCACGGAGTCCCCGTAAAGGGATAGTTTACCCAAAAATGAATATTCTCAGCCTCATGTTATTCCAAACCCATATGACTTTCTTTGTTCTGAGGAACACAACAGATGTTGGAATGAAAGCCTTAGTCACCATTTACTTTCAAAGAATGGACAAAAGATGCAGCAAAAGTGAATGGTGACCAGACAATGCTTAACATGCCCTTTTGTTCCATGAAAATCAATCCGGTTTGGAACAACATGAGGGTGAGTAAAGTAAGACACAATTTTCATTTTTTAGCAAAATATCCCTTTAAGAGAGGTGTGAGTACCCAGGGTAATGGACTAATGGACGTGTCATTGATATTCACACTGGCAGGACTGGCCACGCCGCCTGGGCAGCAGTTGCAAAGTAGAGGAGATGCATTCCGGCATCCACACTTTAATTTGTATTGTGTAGCTTTAGCAATTGCTTTGACCATTTTGATGAATGAAAAAAGTATTGCTATGGAGTAGATTGGCCTGTCCCCCCCTGCTCCTTTACAGCAGTGATTTATGTGTTTTTCTATCGTTTAATTTCACATGCGAAAGGGTCAAAGAGGCCCGCACCAACCCAAAATAAGTCGCTGTGATTTTATTGCCTTCTACGAATACATAATATTTTACCAGAAAAGCACATGAATAAAGTTACTCTGCATGTGACACTTCGTTACTTAAAAAAAAAAGAAAAGATCTAGAATGAGGCAGGTCACATGTGAGACAAGCTTAAGACTGAGCTTGGCCTTAAAATTGGCCATTTATTCTTAAGTTTAATGCCTTTTAAAGTTCTGTACCAACACTTGACCCTCTGCAAGTGCAACAGACTGAAATGATTTGCCTTTTCTCTGTAATCTAATCCAGAGCCTCTCAGAGTACAAATGGGTTTAACATTATTACTGCTGACTTGGATTTTATATTGGTGTTTTGATCATTTTTATCATTATTAAAAAAAAAACTGAATCCATTTTTTAAAGGACGTGGTGGACTCTCATACAGGTCTGGCATTTCTGAAGGAGGCTTCAGACTTTCATTTACGTTACATTACCACAGTAAGGACTACTTCTAGTTTGGCATTTTTCTATTCTTTTGTGTTTGCATGGATTTGCACCATTTACTTGAGACTTCATATTACATGAACATGGTATAAAAGCTTTTTTGTGTGTGCAACTTTTAGACTGTAACAAAGATGCAGGTACAAAGACAAAGTACTTTTTCTGCCAACAGGTTGTCCAAAGGATATTTTATAATGTAAACCGCTCATGGACGGGAAGAATAACATGTTCAGAACTCAGAAGAAGTAGTTTTCTGCAGGTAAAGTTGTTCAAGTTAAGGATCACCAATATCTTATTGCTGTCTCGATTATGAAGTTTTGGCTAGCGATTATTATTTGCAATTTACAGTGTAAGCTTAATAGACATGCAGCTTTTAAAAATGCATATATTTACATTTGTACTTGGTTACACAAATGTATGATTCCCTTGAGAGCTCAAGACTAATATTGCACAAGATAGAATGACGTGATTGGAATAATTCTAAATATTAAGATACAGTATTATAAAGGACTATTCTGGGTTCTATAGGAGTTAAGCTCAATCGACAGCATTTGTGGCACAATGTTGACTTTCACAAAAATGTATTTTTACTCGTCGGATTGACTAAGGCACTTACAATGGAAGTGAATGGGGACAAGTTTTGAATGTTAAAATACTTTTTCAAAAGTATAGCCACAAGACACACACAATATAGGTGTAAACATGATTGTTGTGTGATAAAATCACATACTAACCTTTTCTGTTTGCAGCTATAGCCAGTTTTACAACTTCGTTGCCATGATAATGTAATGTCAACAAACCCTATAATGTAAAATATTAAAAATAACAATTTAAACAATTTTGCAGCTCAATTAATACACGAGTTATAACAGAAGAATTAATGTAAGTGCTTTTGTTAAATTATAAGCTTCAAATTTCTGCCTTTTTAAACCACTAAAAAATTGGCCACATTAATGTTATTGTCCCCATTCACTTCCATTGAAAGTGCATCACAGTAACAGTTTTTTTTTTTTTTTTTTTTTTTAAAGGAGGGACTAGTCAAAATAAATTTTGTGGTAATTAACCTTATGCCACAAATGTCATTGAGCTTAATTTGTACTGAACACAGAATATTCCTTTTTAAGTCTCACGGTTCTATTTTAGAACCCAGCTATAGTGTTTTTTGTTTTGTGTGTGTGTGAAACTGGAGTGTTTGGTGTTAATGCTTGTTTCAAGTGAACAGTGCTCAGAGCACCTCCTGAGCTCTCGCATAACACTACTGGAAAAGAAAGCGAGACATAAAATGCACATTTCATTGCATTTCTATACTCACTTACAATTCCTTTAAACTGGCTGGCAATATGTGATTTGGAATTTAAAGTTCACAATGATCATCATGGTTTTTTCAAATGATTGCGATTTAGATCAAACAGTCTGCACATCATCAGGCACTCGTACAAACAATCAGTCATTTAGGTAATAATCATGCCAGGCCTACCTATTTCTTGTTTAATTGTAAAAATGTTTCCTAATAGAATGTGGCACTACTGGAAGAAGAGGAAGAGATTAACCACTTGACGGAGTTCTTCTCTTATGAACATTTCTATGTAATCTACTGTAAGTTCTGGGAGCTGGACACAGATCACGACTTGTACATAGACCAGAGAGACCTGGCCCGGCATAATGATCAAGGTACCCAACCACCTCTGTGCCCCTACGACTGTCACACTCTTCTGACATGATGTTTAAAGATTGGCTGCTTTTTACTGAGGGATAATTGCCAACTTCCAGCATCACTTGATGACATATGTTTCTGTTTGGTGCATGATGAGTAAAGTAAATTGAATGAAGTACAGTGAAGTTTTTACATCAATTTCCTCTAGCATGACGGCATGTCTGGCACTGTTATTATTACTTTTATCTCCTTTCAGGCAGGGACAAAAATCATTGTTTTTAAAATGATAAAATAAGGATGTTAAATCATAGTGTCTCGCTTTTGCAATATACAAGATTTACAACCATTGACGGTGAATAGTTTCCATGTTTAAGCATTCACTATAAATGAAGGATAAGTCTGTGACTTTGATGTGACTTACTCACTTTGTCAGCCATATCCTCCAGAATGATTGAGAGAATATTCTCAGGAGCTGTAACCAGGTAACATCTTTCAGTTTTCTTTTTTATTCCCTCCAATTGTTTAAAGCATGCATGTTATGCATCATAGATTTTATGTGGGTGCTGCAGTTCATTTTACTCTTTTGCTCAGAGACAGGAAGATTCATAAAGAGGGCAGATTAAGCTATGCTGACTTTGTGTGGTTCCTCATATCTGAGGAGGACAAAACAACTGAGACCAGGTAACCAATTTTGTACTTCAGTGATTTCTTGCATGTAATCAGTTGTTCAGTGTACAGCAGGCTTGATAGTTGATGGGGTACTGATGCTGCTTGTTTACTCTCTAGCATCGAGTACTGGTTTCGCTGTATGGACCTGGATGGGGATGGGGTGCTATCCATGTTTGAGCTTCAGTACTTTTACCATGAGCAGTGTCAGAAGCTGGATTCTATGGCCATTGAGCCACTGCCTTTTGAGGACTGCCTGTGCCAAATGTTAGACCTGGTTAAGCCAGAAATTCCAGGTTTTAACTTTATTAAATTATTGTACTATGCAAGTTAACAAATCTGTAAAATCGCTTGCAGGACCTTTAACAAACTGCATCATTTTTCTCAGGAAAGATCACCCTCAGGGACTTGAAGAGATGTAAACTTGCGCATATTTTCTTTGACACATTGTTCAACATTGAGAAATACCTGGTCTATGAACAAAGGGATCCCGTTCTGGCTGCAAGGGTAATGAATAACATAGCAATAAAATTATTAATATATATGCACTTTATAGGAGCACTTGGATGATGTAATCGTGATGGATGATGGTGGCTGCATATGTAATTTTACAGGACGCTGAGATACTAGGACAAGAGATTTCTGACTGGGAGAGATATGCTGCTGAGGAGTATGATAACTTGGTGGCTGAGGAAACTGCCAGTGAGCAGTACAATGATGGGTAAGACTGCATTTCTCACTCAACTTCTGATGTACCAACCTCTAAGGTACATATCTAGACTTAGCCCTTCATCTAACTTGACTTCAGGTGGCAGTTTTGACCATAACATCATTCCAGTTTTATCATTTGTTGCCATAAAATCAATGGTCAGAGAGCTGATGAGTTATCGTGATGATTTTAGGATCAGCACAGACTTCTAATGGCAGGATGAGTAGTTGAAGCACACAGGTAAGAAAGACACTGTCGGTGCAGGGTTGAGGTTCCTTCCATGTTTTCCCCACTTGTGTTCCTCATGGGTTTACCTGTTCATTGTAAAACACCTCAAACTCCACATTTTGCTCATCATTCAGTTTTTCAGATGCTACAATTTCCAACAAACTCCTTTCAGTGTCTGAATTATTTTCCCCAACAGTGAGCTCCATACCAATTTTGCCCTCCCGTCTTTTCTTGGTGTGGGTTCAGTTCAGCACCATGACTGTAACACAGTTGTATGCTCACTTTTCAGCTATGAAAATGCTTTACAACCAGTTGACCACATTCCATGCACATTTGACCTGCACAATGAGAAGAGACCTCTCTTTGAAATCCCCAACCCTCACTGTAACCTGGATGAATATGAATACGAGGACGATTTCGAATGACAGCCAGCAACGCTATTCCACAAGTAACCAGAGAAAGGCCACCCTCTGGTAGTGTGTAGAACGGGAAATGTGGACCGAGCCTGCTTTCAAAGACTGGTGCTCTCTGTAAGGATAAACTGTCTCCCAGCTGCTGGATGCCAAACAGTAAACCAGCATTCAAGTGAGACTTAGCAAGACGGGTTGAGCTAGCAGAGTATATCTGTCAGTCTGACATCTGCACACCGCCAGGTTTCTAAAACAAATATAGATGCCCTGTAGGTTTCATGTAACTTTACTGGAACCTAACCAGGACATTAAAAGTACACTTGAAATATTGAATGTGCACTAAGAATGTTTTTTTATTTCTTACATTTAGAACTGGCTATTAAGACATTCCAGAGATTTACCAAAGTGATTTCAAAAGTGAACATTTTCATGTTCACCAGCTTGATTTCATGGATGCTTATTTCTCATGGAGCTCTTGTCTATATGCCTTATTTGAGGGTCACAATTATATGAAATAATGCAGTAATCAGACTCTGACATTTTACTGTGTCTGTGTGAGAAGTGTTTCTAAATTATAATGTATTTATAATTGTACATGTGTTGTGCTTGCCTCCTGTTTCTTCAAAACCTTTAGGCTTAGTCCAGGGAAATGCTTTCAACAAATCATGTTTGTGTGTGTATAGAAGTGCTTCCTATAACAATATACTTTTGTGTTTTGTTGCAAAATATGAGTTGTTTTACATCTGTCTTAAAGTTCAATAAAGTATTAAGATAAATAGTGTTTCACACATTTAATGTAACTTGTGGATTTAATTTTCAACAAAAGATACAGTATAATCAGAATCAAACATTGCAAAGCCCGCCCCTCCCCCCCCATCATTGTTCCCATCACAAAGCGCATTCTGCATTTTAATGTTTATGAACTATGACAACTGGGTTAACTATAACCTCTGACAGGAGCACCTAAACAGTAAGCATGGTTGAAGTCTTTCGTAGAGTCTCTTAAAAGTCTCATTCATTTGGAAACGTTATCAAGTTTTCAATATGTATGACTGAATATTACAAATATAAGAGTGGGTTATTGTACTGGCTGTGATCAACAATATTACATACTGACACACATCACATGCCTCAACTCAGACTTAGCTTATTTGAGGACCTGAATAAAAGCAACCAAATTATGATTCAGCGAAGTGCTACAAAAGATTTGTATGAAAAATGTAAAAGTACAGTGCGATAACAGTTTAAGATGTAAGAAATATTGAAGGTCCAGATCATACTATTACAGGTTATATTTTGTGATGTAAATCTAGTGTTTTACATATCATATTTGAAAGTGCATCTTTTCAAGCCCCCAGGATGGCCTGGTTTGTTACAGTTTCACCATAATCTTTTTAAAAGCAATCATTCATTTGAGTTTAACCCAGAACTGTGGATAGGCAATGCATCTTGATATTCAGCCAATAAAGTACACAATGCTTTATCTGCCTTGAGCTTACTTTTAGCTCTTTTGGTCCATACAATGCAAATAAATGGTCTATAAGTCTTAAAAAAATTATTGATAAAAGCAACGCAAAGTGTAATTCTTTTCAGCACCAGCATACTAGGTCTGGATTTGATCATGATTACGGTTCAAAATGGAAAAAAATTTAATGAGACTAAATATAAAAAATAAAACACAACAGTCCCTTGACAAGCATGGTCTACATTACTAGACCTCTATGTCAACATCCACCTCATCTCTGTTCCTTGGACCTTTATCAGATATGAGACTGCTGGTCATCTGGTCTCTGGTCAATAGGGCAAGTTGGACCTTTGATTCATCAGGACTGCACATTGAAGGAAAAACAATATCATGTGACTCAAGTGACTGACTCTTTTGCACACTGTCAATAAGAACTTTAACTGACCTCACCTTTTTAGAAGCATGTTTCCCTTTGGTTCTATAGAGGGTGAAAGAAATCTTTGATCTGTCGAAAATGGGGATTATTAGGATGAGATGAGCCGCATTCAAAGCCATTGTACAATGCAGATTAATTCGGCAAGTTATTTTTGGGCTTATTTGCTTTATTATAATGCTGGGAATATGTTCGGCCGATGCAACATCTGATAAATACTTTTAGGTTGTGACTGTTATTATAAATCTATACTGGTGATTTTAAAAGCAAACATTTAAAGGAATAGTTAACCCAAAAATTTTAATTCATTTACACGCCTTCATGCCATCCCAAATGTGTATGACTTTTTGCCTTCTGCAGAACACAAACTTAAGATTTTTAGAAGAATTTCTCAGCTTTGTTGGTCCTTGCAATGCAAGTGAATGGTGGCCAGAACTCAGATGGTCCAAAAATGATAAAGCAGCATAAAAGTAATCCATATGATTGATCGTTAAATCCATGTCCTCTGAAGAAATATACAGATTTAAGTCCTTTTGCACTATCAAAATCCACCTTTGACAAGCCGCAACCAGTATGTGGCTGAATGTGAAAGTGTGTTGATTTATAGTAAAAAAGGACTTCATCTGTTTCTAACCCACACCAATCATATTGCTTCAGAAGATTTAACCACTAGAGAACTGTAGACCACTCATTTGCATTGTATGGACACATTTTTGTGTTCTGATGAAGAGAGTAAGTCATAAGATAGTATGAGGGTGAGTAAATTATGAGATACATTTGGGCAAACTATCCCTTTAAGGTGCATGTTATTTTTTTAAGGGCCTGTTTATTGTATTATTATAAACCCAGATGTGGATTCCTCTCACTCAATGAGAGGTCTTACCTTCAGCGTTTACTTGATTCATAGAGGGTGATCTGGAGTGATTCGTGAGGGAGGGCTGTTTGTTGGTGTCAGAGCTGATAAAGGAGATGGCATCTTCTCCCTCAGCCGTGCCCATCAGAGATGCTTTGTAGTAAATAAGTGGCATCCAGCTCTCCTCTCTATTGTTGATTACCTGCTCACCAGCAAACTTCTGCAAATAACTGTAGCTAAGGGGAGATAACCCATTTAAAAATGTAAAATGTTATCTGACATGGTAAGACAAGTAAGAGGTGAAAAATGATTTTGAAATAAGGTTAATGCAAAATCTAGCCAAAAAAAAATGCATTTTGTGGGACAGTTCACCCAAACATTCTGTCATCATTTTTTTACCTTCATGTTGTTGTTCTTTCTTCAATGGAAAACAAAGGGAGATGTAAGCAGAATGTTAGCCTCAGTCACCATTCACTTTCATTTAATCTTTTTCCATGAAATTAAAGTGAATGGTGACCGAGCTAATCTTCTTTTGTGTTCCATGATGTCATATGGATTTGGAACAAGATACGGGAGATTAAATTGACAGATTTTCCTTTTTGGGTGAACTTTAAGTTTATTTTTTGGGGGGATTCTGACTCTGCTTTAACTTACACTGTCTTTTTGTCAGGTTTGAGCAGCTTGCTGGAAAATTCGCTGAGGATGGTGAGGTATGAGATGTACGGTGGGGATTGTTTCTCAGACTGCTGAATGAATCCTTTGAAAACAAACTCAATGCCATCCCTGCACAAAGAAACTCAGATGTCATTGGGACTAACTGATCCATTCACAACTAGTATATTTCCTTTTAAGACCTGAATATTGTTTCTCCAATCCATCTATATTTGTATTCTAATATGAGATCAGAACAGCTTCTGGCTAAATGAGCTCAAGGTTGCTTCCTCAACCCTGAAATAACCAAAGGCAAGACTCTTATGCACTGGCTAGATGAAGCCGTCTTGGAATAACTATTTTTATTGATGCACAAAAATAGAAATCATTTGGTTTTAGCAGAGTAATAGCACTCTGTAACCCATCTAAAACCAAGTCATTTAACTGTGAATCAGTTGTAGAATAAGCAGAGTTGACAGCAGTACCTGTGGATCATGGCTAGGGACTCGCGGGATTTGATCTGGTCCCAGCCAAACGTGAGGGAGAAGCGTCTGGCCAGCTCTTTGATGCTGCTGTAGGTCTGAATCCTGGAGCTGCATGTGTTCCCTCTGTCCTGCTCCTGCTTTAGCCTCAGGTACAGCTGAACAAAAAAGTTGAATTCAATTTAAGAGACGGACTTTCATACAGTTTACATTAGAAAATCTGTAATTCTGCAATTATTTCTATGTGCATTAAATCTCAATCATCATATGCAATCATTTGAATCAAATCGCTTAACATTTATTTTATCAAATTAATTACAAGATATAACGATTAATTCCTAAAATTATCTCATTTATAAATATTTGCAGAAGAAGGCCCTCAAAAAACAATAACTGAACATACAGTATTTTGATGAAATAATTATATATATATATATATATATATATATATATATATATATATATATACACACACACATACACAGGCGTATGCAAAAGTTTAGACACCCCTGACAATTTCCATGATTTTCATTTATAAATAATTGGGTGTTTGGATCAGCAATTTCATTTTGATCTATCAAATAACTGAAGGACACAGTAATATTTTGGTAGTGAAATGAGGTTCATTGGATGAACAGAAAATGTGCAATATGCATCAAAACGAAATTAGACAGGTGCATACATTTGGGCACCCTTGTCATTTTGTTGATTTGAATACCTGTAACTACCTAGCACTGATTCATTGGAACACAATTGGTTTGGTGAGCTCATTAAGCCTTGAACTTCATAGTGCATCCAATCATGAGAAAAGGTATTTAAGGTGGCCAATTGCAAGTTGTTGTTCTCTTTCACTCTACTCTGAAGAGTGGCAACATGGGGGCCTCAAAACAACTCTTAAATGACCTGAAAACAAAGATTGTTCAACATTATGGTTTAGGGGAAGGCTACAAAAAGCTATCGCAGAGATTTAAGCTGTCAGTGTCCACTGTGAGGAACACAGTGAGGAAATGGAAGACCACAGGCACAGTTCTTGTTAAGGCCAGAAGTGGCAGGTCAAGTAAAATATCGGAGAGGCAAAGGCGAAGGATGGTGAGAACAGTCAAAAACAGCCCACAGACCACCTCCAAAGACCTACAACATCATCTTGTTGCAGATGGTGTCACTGTGCATCGTTCAACAATTCAGCGCACTTTGCACAAGGAGAAGCTGTACGGAAGAGTGATGCGGAAGAAACCTTTTCTGCACACACGCCACAAACAGAGGTATGCAAATGCACATTTGGACAAGCCAGCTTCATTTTGGAGAAGGTGCTGTGGACTGATGAAACAAAGACTTATTTGGTCATAACAAGGGGCGTTATGCATGGCGGCAAAAGAACACAGCGTTCCAAGACAAACACTTGCTACCCACAGTAAAATTTGGTGGAGGGTCCATCATGCTGTGGGGCTGTGTGGCCAGTGCCGGTACTGGGAATCTTGTTAAAGTTGAGGGTCGCATGGATTCCACTCAATATGAGCAGATACTTGAGAATAATGTAGAGGAATCAGTCACAAAGTTGAAGTTACACTGGGGCTTGATATTTCAACAAGACAACGACCCAAAACACTGCTCAAAATCTACTCTGGCATTTATGCAGAGGAACAAGTACAATGTTCTGGAATGGCCATCCCATTCCCCAGACCTGAATATCATTGAAAATCTGTGGGGTGATTTGAAGCGGGCTGTCCATGCTCGGCAACCATCAAACTTAACTGAACTGGAGATGTTTTGCAAGGAGGAATGGTCCAAAATACCTTCATCCAGAATCCAGACACTCATTACAGGCTATAGGAAGCGTCTAGAGCCTGTTATTTCTGCTAAAGGAGGCTCAACTAAATATGTGATATTTCTGTTGGGGTGCCCAAATTTATGCACCGGTCTAATTTCATTTCGATGCATATTGCACATTTTCTGTTCATACAATAAACCTCATTTCACTACTGAAATGTCCTTCTGTTATTTGATAGATCAAAATGAAATTGCTGATCCAAATACCCAATTATTTATAAATGAAAATCATGGAAATTGTCAGGTGTGCCTAAACTTTTGCATACGCCTGTATATATCTATATATATATATATATACACTCACCTAAAGGATTATTAGGAACACCATACTAATACTGTGTTTGACCCCCTTTCGCCTTCAGAACTGCCTTAATTCTACGTGGCATTGATTCAACAAGGTGCTGAAAGCATTCTTTAGAAATGTTGGCCCATATTGATAGGATAGCATCTTGCAGTTGATGGAGATTTGTGGGATGCACATCCAGGGCACGAAGCTCCCGTTCCACCACATCCCAAAGATGCTCTATTGGGTTGAGATCTGGTGACTGTGGGGGCCATTTTAGTACAATGAACTGATTGTCATGTTCAAGAAACCAATTTGAAATTATTCGAGCTTTGTGACATGGTGCATTATCCTGCTGGAAGTAGCCATCAGAGGATGGGTACATGGTGGCCATAAAGGGATGGACATGGTCAGAAACAATGCTCAGGTAGGCCGTGGAATTTAAACGATGCCCAATTGGCACTAAGGGGCCTAAATTGTGCCAAGAAAACATCCCCCACACCATTACATCACCACCACCAGCCTGCACAGTGGTAACAAGGCATGATGGATCCATGTTCTCATTCTGTTTACGCCAAATTCTGACTCTACCATCTGAATGCCTCAACAGAAATCGAGGCTCATCAGACCAGGCAACATTTTTCCAGTCTTCAACTGTCCAATTTTGATGAGCTCTTGCAAATTGTAGCCTCTTTTTCCTATTTGTAGTGGAGATGAGTGGTAACCGGTGGGGTCTTCTGCTGTTGTAGCCCATCCGCCTCAAGGTTGTGCGTGTTGTGGCTTCACAAATGCTTTGCTGCATACCTCGGTTGTAACGAGTGGTTATTTCAGGCAAAGTTGCTCTTCTATCAGCTTGAATCAGTCGGCCCATTCTCCTCTTACCTCTAGCATCAACAAGGCATTTTCGCCCACAGGACTGCCGCATACTGGATGCTTTTCACACCATTCTTTGTAAACCCTAGACATGGTTGTGCGTGAAAATCCCAGTAACTGAGCAGATTGTGAAATACTCAGACCGGCCCGTCTGGCACCAACAACCATGCCACGCTCAAAATTGCTTAAATCACCTTTCTTTCCCATTCTGACATTCAGTTTGGAGTTCAGGAGATTGTCTTGACCAGGACCACACCCCTAAATGCACTGAAGCAACTGCCATGTGATTGGTTGATTAGATAATTGCATTAATGAGAAATTGAACAGGTGTTCCTAATAATCCTTTAGGTGAGTGTATATATATATTAAACTATATTTACATAAATAATTTTAAATATATTGAAATATAATCATTCAGATAATTACAATGCATCACATTATTGTGGCAGACACGTAAAGCATTAGTAAGACGATACAAAAAGTGTCTTAAGAAGTGTCTCACTTCGGTTGCGTCACATCATAAACACAGTGTTTTTATTTCGCTGTGTCAAGTTAAACGTAGTTTGAAACTTAGAAAAATGCATCTCGTGAACCCTGAGTTCAGATCTTAACTCCGTCCAGCTATGCTTGTGCTTTCGCTAACCTGGTACAGCTGTGCATTGCCTATACTGGTGGAATTTCGCTTACTGCCCCCTGCTGAAAACAGGTGGTAATTAAAGCTTGAATTGCCACAATGGTAGGAATATTCCAGGATCCAGGGAAGTTAATTGCATACATTTTTGTAATGCATTAATATTATTTAGATAATTTAATCACATTTAATAACAGCAGATATAGATATACATAGATATAGACATTATGTAGATAATTGTGTTTGGTGCTGTTAGTGGTGCAAAAATGACACTTCATCTTTAAGAAGAAATATTCAGAATCAGATTTAAAAGAAGAAACAAATCTTGTGGCACAGAAAGCAAATGTGTATAAGTATATGGGTATGACCACTGAAGAATTCTACCATTGAGCTATTCAAAGAGTGGAAGAGCAACTAGGACATTCCAATCAGAGCATAGAGATGGTTGTGGCGCAGCGGGGTGGGGATGGGGTTGGACTTGTTGTGTTTCTGAGGTGTCGACAGCTGTAGGGGCCCATAAGACAGCAGAGAGCGCAGGGGCCTGGGACAACCACCGAAGCAGATGTGCCACGCAGAGGCATGTCACATGTGACAGAGAGCGACAGATAAAGAACACACGTGAAGGCTGTTCCCTCCATACCTGCTGAAGGCACAGCATCAGTGTGCGAGCACTTTCGATCTTGTCCATCTGCCGTGTCCTGTTCAGGGTCTCTTTGATGATGTCGCCGAAGTCATTGTAGTACTGCAGGGGAGATATGACAGCTGTAAAGAACAGTCAATGTGTCGATGTCTGCCATATGGCTTCAAGTCTGGGAATGCAAGCCTGTGGCATACTGAGAGCAAATTACCCATGAGCCTGTCTGGCCCTCCGGGTAACACTCTGGATTGGTATTGTAGTCACAAGAGAATTAGTTTAAACTTCCAAGTATGCTTTTTTTTAAGCTAGACAATTATATACTCAAACCATACAATGTCCCATACTTTATTATTAGAGGAATATTCAAGGTCAGCATTTGTGTTATGGTGTTAATTACCATATAAAATAGTTACAAATTGTCCCTCAGTTTGTAAAAAGAAAACAAAACGTGTACATTTTTGTAAAAGTGTTCACATGAATTTTTCAGTAAAAAAATGTCCGATATTTCAGCAAGGTATCCAAACAATCCTGCTGAAGTGGGACTACTTTTTATAGGCAGATGACTACTTTTCTGCCTAAAGACTTCATTATTAGAGGAATATTGTGGATTAAATACAGTTCAAGCTGTAACGACGGCAACTGTGTTATGTTGTTGATTAACAAAAATACAAGCTTGTAATTTCTGCTTTTAAAAACCACAGTAAAGTCAACTTGTACACACACACACACACGTTATATATACTGTATATATTATGCAAAATACAGTTTGATGGCTGGTAAAAAATATATATATGGCCAGGAAATATTTTCAATTCACCTGCTATTTGTATAATATTATTATTTGCATATTATTAATAGGACTGTTAATCAATTACATTATTTTACTGAGTTAATTATATGATATGCCAATTAATTAATCAAATTTAACACACACATAAATGTTTGCTAAAGTCCCTCACATAGCAATAATTCAATATATAATGATTACATAATTATAGATAAGTTATTTAAAAAATAAATAAATAAATATATATATATATATACATATATATATATATATATATATATATAACAAAATAGATATTATAAATAAAACTTCAGATAATTACAAAACTTCCATTGTAACTGCACATCTGAAGTTTTTTCTTTGTTTTGACAAACTGAGAGAC
This sequence comes from Xyrauchen texanus, assembly GCF_025860055.1. Lineage (NCBI taxonomy): Eukaryota > Metazoa > Chordata > Actinopteri > Cypriniformes > Catostomidae > Xyrauchen > Xyrauchen texanus. The sequence continues at coordinate 31,644,297 of NC_068293.1, read as the reverse complement.
AAGTCAGAATTATTTTCTTTGTTAAAACATTTACATGAACTCTTAATATTCATATAAAAATGCTTGATATTTGATCTGTAAAGTTGTCCAAATCATCATGTTGAGGTGGGACAATTTTCTAGGCAGATGAATTTGGCTGTTACAGACATACTAACATTTCTTTATAAGTAGTGTTCCAGTAGACATGTGCCAGCCCTGATGCCCTACTTTGTGATTAAAAGTGGTTCAGACAAATCCATGCTTACACCGCCATAAAGAGTCTGTCTGGCTCAATCTACTAACCCAAATGCTGTAGGAGATGGTCTGCATTAACCCAGCTGCTGACCCACCAATTGCCAAACAACAGCCTCCATTTATTCCAGCTGTATTTGCTTTAATAAATATTAATTCAAGAGGCTCTAAATGGTCATGAAATTTGGCAATGCTTGACAGTTCAGAGAAGTGAATACTTGTTTCTAAGCTGTGGACACAGGAATTTGGGCAAAAAAGTGGTTTTCGTTGCTCGCCGTCATTTGCCCCAACTTTGAAAGCCGTCGTTCAGAAATATGGCTGAATGTGTATGTGTGTGTGTAAATGACTCTTTGAATGCCAGGAATAATGTTGCTAAGAGACTGTTGGCGATGCTGCGCTGACCATGCCAAGCATTCCATACATGTCAGCGTGTCAAGCACACGCACAAATACATAAACACACATAGTGTTGTAAATCCTGCCTATCATCTCATAAATGTAAAGCCTAAGATCTCCAGTTATGAACACAGGAGTGAAGTAAATTTAAACAAACAGATCATCTCCATCTAATACTGACTGATGAATCACTTAATAATAAAACTACTCAGCCTCACTTTGATCTGGTCAATGCCATTGCTACCATGTACAGTATTATCTACTAGTACTAACATTCGGCAAGCACCAAATGAAAGCAAAAAAATGAAATAAAAATGTAAGTAAATATTTGCCCATTTTCAGGAACTACAACATCATAAATACATACTTGTGACATGAGTGATTCAAATCAAATACAAAAAAACATCTCCCAAAGAAAACATCACATTGTGTCATAAACACAGCATCTTCGGGCCGCTGTGAATTAAAAGTAGATTAAAATTTTGTAAAACACATATCGATATCCCTGCCTTCAGAACTGCTCTCCATCTTGCTGTGTTTGAACGCAAGAGCACATCCTCATCTTGTGCCGTCGCTAACGTTACCTATACAGCTGGAGTTTTGCTTACTGCCCCCTGCTGAAAACAGGTGGTTCTTCCAAGCTTGTATTGCTCTGATAGTAGGAATATTCCTTATTATGGTCCGGGGACATGATTGTGTTAATTTTTTATATAATTAATCACACTGAATTAACACATTAAATCGACAACCCTAATTATTAATATGATTAATTTGGCAAACCTCACGATGTTTGTTGCATGTTACATAAGTGTGTCTTAGAGCAAAATTATCAGTTTGGATACAAGCTGGTTTTTACTGTGGTCAGAGTTTTGTTTAAAGGGACAGAGAAGCAGAAAATAAAGACAATGATTGTCATACCTTCACATACTGCTTAAAAACCTCAGCAGCCGTGCTCATCTCTAACACACCGTGTACTATCAGCTTGCAGTAAGCGGCCAGAAGATTTCTCCGCCTGTGCAAGTCTTCCAGCCGACCCTCTCCACACTCACTCTCACCGACTGCGCAGACAGACAGAGAGAGAGAAAGACAGGTTGAAGCACAGAGGTGAGATTCAATAACATAGCAGTGTAATTATGATACTCAAATCTTATAAATGAAATGCTTTCCTGAGGTGAGCAAAAGTTAACAACATTTTCGCTCTGAAAACTGAACGCGTCTGTCGTCGTCCTGCCTGGTCCTGAAGCCATCACTTAATAGAGAGCTTTCATAACAGCATTAGTTACGTGAGGAAAATCCAATAATGAAATTGCTTTTTATTACATGTTACCAGCAAAAGCCTGTATTGCATTTTTTTGAAGAGGTAAGAAATTTGTGCCAGCACAAATTGACGATTCACTGAAATATTTATAGAATTGATATGATTTGCTTCAGTCACTCTTGATTTCTAATCAAATCCCCCAAAATCTGATATTATCTCATATCCTTGTGTTTATCTTACAGCAACACAAAGGCCAAAAACAACACAAAGACTAGTTTTTTAGAGAGTGAACATCAATTTTTCATCTTATGTAGTGATTTTGTAAAGTATATGCCCACTATAATTTTCATTTGTGTGTGCATCTAATTAAAATTCTACAGGGTTTGTGTTGATGTAATTATCTCTTCATTTAGAACTGCAACTTCTGTGAGAACTAACATAATAATATCTTTACGAATTGTTTTGATAATGGATTACCAATTTGATTAATAAGCCTTGATTAAATGACGTTTCATAGGTAAAGTTATAAGGTGGGGAGCCATTAGATTAACTAACCAATGTGTTTATGTACAGTTCATGATCTTTACATTCTCTTGCGTATTGTGAAATGTCTGTTGTCAAAAAGCTTCATCAGGGCAGTGCAAAATGAAAAACAAAACAAAACGCAACTTTTAAGATCCCTTTTTTTTTTCTGTACCTGGGTGCCTGAGAAGCATTCTCTGTCATTAAGCACTGACAACATTGAAATCTTTTTGAGTCATATTTTCAAAGAAATCATATTGATGGCTACTGATTGAGATTTAAAGGGCAATGACTCTCTAAAAACGTTCAGCTCACTTTCCCCCTCTCACCCCACTGCAGAGCACAGGCCAAACAAGGACCCTTACAATTTAAATGAGGAGAGGAAAGAACCTTTACTGCTGTGGGTGTCCTGCTCAGGGCTGGTGAAGACATGCTCCAAGACAAAGGAGAGTAAAGCTTTCTGGAGTTTGGGATCAGGGGTGTACAGCAGTGGAGTGCCTGCAGAAGCATCCCATGTCTGAAGCTGGTAATTATGAGCTATGAGAACATCACTCAGACACATGAAGGCCTTTGTGAAAAACAACAAAAACACACAGAGCCCAATAAGAAATTAAACAAATTATGGTTTAAATTCTATTATAATTCTTAAACAATACCTTAACAACCACTCCCTGATAAGAAAGCTGAGACAGGAATGCTGTGTTTTTAAAAATGTAAAAAACACTGCAAAAAAGTTTCGCTATCACATCTGAAAGTGAATATTTTCTTAATTTGTACTTAAATTTTTTCAATTTCCCCATTGGCAAATAGCTTTTTTTTTTCTTGTTTAAAGCATAAACTTCACAAAATTTTGATGAAAACAACAAAAAAATATTTGCTTATGGGGTAAGAAAAATACACTTAATTCAAGATATTTTTTTCTGAAAACAAGTCTTAAAAGAATATTCAGGTTCAATACAAGTTAAGCTCAATCTACAGCATTTGTGGTATAATGTTGACTACCACAAAAATTAATTTAGACTCGTCTGTTCTTTTCTTTAAAAATAAATAAATAATAATAATCTGGGTTACAGTGAGGCACTTACAATGGAAGTCAATGGGTGCCAATCCGTAAACTTTAAAATACTCACTGTTTCAAAAGTATAAGTGTTGTGTAACTTGTATTGAACCTGAAATATTATTTTAATATCCTATGCATGTATGCTGCTCAAAATGTATCTTGCTTAAAGAATGTTTAGATTGTTTTACTAGAAAAAAAGACATCATATTGGTTAAGAAAATTGTACTTTTTTTCTTTCAGTGAAGCTACAATGGTTTTGTTTCCATTACATCATAAATAGAAAAAAATAAGTGACATCACTGTACTGAGAACATGGACAATTCAGGGCAGACCTGCAAAAAACAGTTTGTTTGCCAGAATCTTTGATTTTCTTTAGTTTCAATTAGTGTGTTTTTCTGCCATCAGTGAGCCCTGGCATGGAGAGGCAATATAGCACAACTCAAGGGCCAGGGGCACTTCACAGGAAATTACAGTCGAAACAAACAGGATTCAAACACCACCACTGGCACCGGCACAAATGCTACTGCATAGTACACAAACAAAATGCTCTGAAACTGCTACATGGAGTGCAATGTCGTGAACAGAAAGAGACGTAATGCTCACTTGCTCTCTTACGAGCTGCTCGACGTGTGAGAGACAGCGGTGGCATTTCTCACAGAAGGCACGTAGCTGGTTTCTCTGCTGGAGGGCTGACTCCTAAAACACACACACACACATCAATTAAAGCAACCATTCGCCTACTACACTGCATTTAATTGCCACTAAATGTATAGTAGTTACAGCTGCTTGATGATAGTTGACAAAATCACTATCAAATGCAAACGTGTGAATAAAAACACTGAAAGGAGAAATGATGACCAGTTACAGCACCTTAAAAACACTTTCTTTCATGCATTCATATAAACCTAAAATGTTGATGTTTTAATCTTGATTTGTTGATGTTATGTTTGTACATTAAAAGACATGTTATGTATCAACTACCATAACTAAAATTTCAAATGGACCCTTTTTTATTGTGTACAACATTTTATGCTGCTTCGAACTTCCAATATGGAAAACAAAGTTGAATATGGGCTGACATAACAGATTTGTTTGTTTGTATGTGTGTGGGTGTGTGTGTTTGTGTGTCCAGGTATCCCCTACATTGTGGGGACCAAATGTCCCCACAAGGATAGTAAACCCTTTTTTTGACATTGTGAGGACAATCAGTCAGTCCCCATGTGGAAAACAGCTTATAAATCATACTAAATTATGCTTTTTGAAAATGTAAAAATGCAGAAAGTTTTTTGTGAGGGTTAGATTTAGGGGTAGTGTTAGCAGAAAGAATATAAAGTTTGGACAATATAAAAGTCATTATGTCTATGGAGAGTCCTCATAAGACATGAAACCCAACGTGTGTGTGTGTGTGTGTGTGTGTGTGTGTGTGTGTGTGTGTGTGTGAGCGTGTATTTATCACTTTGTGGGGACCAAATGTCCCCATAAGGATAGTAAAACCCGAAATTTTTGACCTTGTGGGGACATTTTGTCGGTCCCCATGAGGAAAACAGCTTATAAATCATACTAAATTATGTTTTTTGAAAATGTAAAAATGCAGAAAGTTTTCTGAGAGGGTTAGGTCTAGGGTAGGTTAGGTTAGGGATAGAATATAAAGTTTGTACAGTATAAAAACCATTATGTCTATGGAAAGTCCCCATAAAACATGGAAACCAAACGTGTGTGTGTGTGTGTGTGTGTGTGTGTGTGTGTGTGTGTGTGTGTGTGTGTGTGTGTGTGTGTGTGAAAATATCTCAGATTTGCACACACCACAGAATGAATGAGGAGTAATTACATACAGTAATTACACAAAATAATAGAAACTGCAAGAACGCCACAGCAGGGCTCTAACCAAAGTGGATTGATGAAAGCGTAGTTCTGAGCAGTGCTGCCAGTCTCTTGTGTAATATATTTATTCATAATTACATGCACGTGGAGCTCCAGGGTGGACGTGCTCGAACGGCTCCCCCATCCCACGCAGTCGCAATGTCGTTGCAGCTAAATTACTCATTCTGGAACGGACATGCGTCCCCATTTTATGCTGAACACGTCTTTTTTACCCCCTCACCTCCAGTTACCATTGACATTAGAATTGCAGATTGAGCCAAGTTGCCACCTTGGCCAAAAATATTGCCGCCTGCACTGTCAGTTATTGATGAGGAGGCCAGAGGAGAAAGCGTCCATTCCTGAGCCATCTCTATTCCGTGGGACTGGATGCCTCTTACCTACAGCAGTCTTAACGGCCATCAATATTTCACTGGATAAAGGTTAGAGGTGGGGAAATATGATTACCTTGTGTACTGCATGGAAACACAGGCCTAATAACAAGTCTAGACATTAGCGGTGAAACATCCACATAGGAGCGCAACCATTTGTCCCTCTACAATCCATCACCTGCACTTACTTTTACTAAAGACCCACGATCAATCCCTTTCTATCACTTATTAAAATCCACTGGACATAACCCCAGGCCTCTGTGTTGATATCTGAAATGAAATGTGGCAGATTTAAAGGACACGGTTCTCTGTGATGGATCATACAGCAATTGTGGACAAAGAGGCTTGCATACCTAAAACACTGGTTTAATTAATAACCCAAGGGAAAACGCTGGCTTTAGGTCTGCACTGGTTTATTAGCATTCTAAATGTGACGTCAGTCTTCTTTGACAGGAGTCATGCTTTAATCAGAGACAGAGTGAAAGAGGAAGGGTAGATGGCTCACCCTGGAGGCCACAGCTTCTCCAAACGTGTTGAGCTTCCACAGGATACAGCTACACATACAGCGCAGAGCCTCAATTGTTAACTACAAGAATCGCAGATTAGAGAGGTGAATCCTGTTGAATAAACTTAGAATCTAGAGGATCTGGTTAAGGCTAATAATTTTACCTCCATGGGCAGACCACCATGTTTTATCTCCACCTCCACAAGTTTGGTCACTAGCTCATAGAGGCTCCATTTAGACAGATCCTGAGCACTAGACAGATTTGATATAGCAACACATCCACAAATAAAATAAGAATAAACATATATTTAATAACGACACTTTTGAGAGCTTAATCCTATTCAGTTCAAGCAGGGTTTGGTACTTTTTGAAGTGACAATCATATTCTACAACCAAATACAGTCCTGAAAAATGTAGATAGTGATGACTGAAATAAATTGAACCCACATATTTAAGTGTGTACAGAATGACAACTAGTTGATAATGCAGTGATGTAATTAGAAGATTACCAGTCCTACAATATAGGGGCAACCCACACATTATGGTTCAGACAGAGAGAGCATGCTGTTTAAATCAGCAGTTTAGTGAGCATGAAGCAAACATGTTTCCTCTGTCGACAGCAGCTTACTAAAATCAACATAAGTCTGGCCTAAAATTGTTGTTAGCCGCAAGACACCAAAACATTGCATATGGTTAACATGTACTGTAGCTGTCACTATGTCAACACAGAACGATAATTTAGGGGATTCACTCCCATATTTATATGTGGTTGTCACTCCCAAAATTGACAGTGTGTACTGCAGAAACTGGTGTTTGTCATTGCATTTACAAAAAAAGAGGCTTACTTGTTGAACACAGTAAGTTTCTTCAGTGTGGACAGAATTTCCACAGTGTTGTCCCCATTTCCATTGAAACAATCATCCTGTACATGAAAGGCAGATGTTTAAAGGGATAGTTAATCCAAAAATGTTTCCTTTATGTGATTTTGGGAGCTACAAAGGTCTGATCACCATTCACTTGCATTCACCTACAGACCTGAGATATTCTTCGAAAAATCTTTGTTTGTGTTCTGCTGAAGAAATAAAGTTATACACATCTGGGATGGCATGAGGGTGAAAAAATTATAAGAGACTTTTCATTTTTGTGTGAACTATCACTTTAAGTTAGACTCCATTATAGTTGCTATAATAAATCAATGTCAGAAATCAACTTTTTTTTTTTTATGGATGTCAATATGTCTTGCAAAATATTTGCAAAAGAAATCACCTGTGCCTATTTAAATTATTTTAACGGTCCTCTAGCATACTCACAGTCAGTGATTCTCCTAATCGTGTCCCCAGTGTTTGTGTCCAGCACTGGATGAGACGGTCAAAGTTGGGGCGAGCCAAGGAGTGCCAGGGTGAATCCTGAGCACAGAGGCTCTGGTAAGAACGAGCAGCTGTCTCCAACAGCCCTGTGTCTGTGTGTCTACGCACTGCAGAGTCCAGCTCAACTAGCAAGGCCTGCATGGACTACACCAGTGCAATGATAAATTAAAACCAGAAGGGGAGCTCCATTTATAATAACCTTAAATGCAGAACAGAACTTTTGCCATTTTAATTGGCTACAAGAGTATGTATACATATACATAAACACTTACCTGTGAGTGTTCATGATCCCAGGTGTCCGTTTGGAAATACTGAGGTATTCTTAGAATGGAAGTTAGTTTTTCAGCTTCCTCTGAGTACTAGAAGAGGAGGTTAGACACGGAACCAGTTGAAGGTAATTTATGAAGTAGTAGTCGAGTCAGAGGTACTTAATGGTTTTTTATTTACCTTCGATAAAATCTCAGATAGCACTTTAATGAAATGTTCAGTGAGTTTTGTGCAGTCATCATTTTGTAGCTTTTTCTCTTTAGCACTTATCACCTAAAATCAAAAACACACAACTGGCAAAATTAATCATAGCAGCCACAACATGTGGTGTAAACAAAGTCTGTTTAGAATGTGAAGGGCTGAATTATAAACATAGAAATGTTAAAGCAATCTGAAAGTCCTGCTGGATCATAGTGCCATCTAATGAAAGTATCAGGTAATAAAAGTACACTACAGTCTCACCTTTTTACCTGTTCCCCTCCCTGGTAACGGAGGCCCCTCTGCAGCCTGTCTCACTGCCGCCAACAAGAGCTCAATCACAAAGGTCTCCTCAGCACTGCTCAGAGCTGCAGTTAATACACATATGCACATACACATTGTACAAATTAATGTAAATTCTTTCTATTACATTTCAACCTGTGGAGATACTGCAGGGAGAGGGCATCAATTATTGTATTTTTTTCTGTAAGTAATTATTAAAACATATTAGTCAAAACTATATAGTGGCATTTCAATGAATAACATTTAATTTATAGTAATAAGTGTAATATATTCCACTTAATGTAAAATGTGTCAATGCTTGGAATGGGTGTCACTGTGTGCACACTGACAAGCCATAAGCTTAAAAAAAAGAGACAGCAATATAGCATTACATTGAAGGAGTTTTCACTAAAGTGCATGTACTAGCCTTGTTCCTGACTGGAAGTCTGAGGTAAGAGCAGTGACGTAAGACCGTTCCAGTCTTTCAGCAGAGCTGCTGCACTGTCCCACAGACTGTCCACGAGGTACAGCACATGTTTGTGCAGCTATGACACAAGGGAGAGAATCAAACTCAGCAGATTCCAATAAAACATGCTGCAGATGCGGCCTGCTGGGTAGTGTACAGTATGTGCTCTGACTTGTTGCTCACTGTGCCAATCCGAGTTTAAAACTGGCTGAGGTTATTTCCTTGTGGTTTCCTCTCAGCTCTTACATTCCCTTTATCAATGGTGAAAAATTAAATGAATGAATGCTAATGCAGATAATATGCTAAAGCACATTCACACTAAACATGCTCTTATATATATTTGAATTTTTTCAGCATTTTAGTGGCAGATTTAAAACAATTGTGTGTTTTACATTTGAAATTTGTTAAAGTTACAAATCGGGATGTGACGATACCACTTTTTCTCTTCTGATCCAATTCTGAAATATCAGTATCAGCCAATACCGATCCTGATCCAATATCAGTGTTGTTTTTTTGCCTAATCAATTTTAGAATATCTTTACCTCATTGTGTGGAACTAATTGGGGCTACACTTTTATATGTATTATTTCAATATCAATGTAAAGCCTACAGGGACAGATTATGACTTGCAAAGGTTTTGTTCGTTGTTCATGGTCAAAAGTTGTTGGGGGGGGGGGGGGGGGTTGTTGTTCATGCCCAAAAGAGTTTTCAAGCAGGGGGAACCACCGGGCAGTCAAGAGCCCCTGGGCACTGGCCCCATTGGCCCAGTCAGTAATCCGTCCCTGATAGCCTATTAAGAGCAACTTTATTGTTAACTAGTCTACTGGATAATGCAGCAGCACAATTAACAGTGATTCCTTCAGTAGATTTCTTCATTAGAAAAGAAGCTAGTTTTCTTTGCAATTTTTTCTTTCTTTTTTTACTTTTATCTGGACTTCATTGTAAGGATTCAGATCTCTTTTTCTTGTTAAATTTAGTTTAAGATATCAGTCCACTTTTCATTCACAGTTATTTTTTGGAACCCATTCAACAATACTGTTATAATTTTGAACAAATAATAATGATAATAATAATAAATTATTATTGTTGACTTTTAGCATTTTAAAATACAACAGTAATATATTTCAGTCGAGCACCTTTAAATTTATTAGTGTTGCCACATCAGCCCTGTAAATAATGCCTAAAAATTCTAAAATGGCCACAACCGCCTCAACAGTCTGCGTGTGCTACAGTATGTCTGTGTATGAACCGATCAGCACCATTCACTAACGTGATGCGCATGCACTCTTTACTTATTAAACACTGACTTTTGTGATTCACAAAGCTATTGCATGTCTTCAAGCGGCTTTGAATAAAATGCACGAGTCACATGGAGTTCTTTAAGGATGCTTTTATGGGGTTTTTATGTCTATTTTATAGCTTAACGTAAACGTACATGACTAACACACAGTATTGGATTTGGATCGGTCTCGTTGTACCGATACCCAATCTGTCTAAAAACATAAGTATCAGAGACAATACCGATCCAGGTATAGGCAGGGCTCGAGTTGAGGGGGGATGCCATCCCCCTCGTTGCAAGAAATACCAACTACCATCCCCTTTGTAAAACCACAATCCCCTTTAGATCACTTGTGTCATGTATTACATAGAACTAATCATGCAAGTAAAATATTTAATTCTCTACATTTGATAAATAACAGATTTTAAATATTGACCAGAATTAGATTTCAACATGTTTAGGGTTGCTAAATTTCAAGAGGTGAAATCCCCTTGACTTTTTCAAGACCTGAACAAATCAAATGAATACAGTATCCCCATACCAAAACAAACCAAAACAATCTCACAATCACAGACTCTTACTTAAACAGGCAGGGGCACATTCAACTTGGCCTTAACATTGTTTATCAGTAAAACAGAGTAGGCTATATACAAGTTTAAAATACTCAAGTCATGTTTTCCACATATACACTGGCAGCTAAATGTTTGGAATAATGTACAGATTTTGCTGTTTTGGAAGGAAATTGGTACTTTAATTCACCAAAGTGGCATTCAACTGATGCAAAAGTATGGTCAGGATATGAATGATGTAAAAAAAAAACGCACCTTCACTATTTGAAAAAAGTCATTTCTGATAAAATCTAGACAGACCCAATTTCCAGCAGCCATCTCTCCAACACCTTATCCTTGAGTAATCATTCTAAATAATTTGGTTCTAGAAAATCACTTATCAAACACAGTTGAAAGCTGTTTGGGTCATTAAATAAAGCTTAACATTGTCTTTGTTTTGAGTTGAAACTCTGTGCAATAGACTGGCATGTCTTAAGGTCAATATTAGGTCAAAAATGATTAAAAAAAGAAACCGTCATTCAATAATTTTTTTGAGGAATGAAATTGCCAAAAAAACTGAAGATTTCATACAAAGGTGTACAATACAGTCTTCAAAGATAAAGGACAACTGGCTCTAACAAGGACAGAAAAAGATGTGGAAGGCCAGATGTACAACTAAACAAGAGGATAAGTACATCAGAGTCTCTAGTTTGAGAAATAGATGCCTCACATGTCCTCAGCCGACAGCTTCATTGAATTCTACCCGCTCAACACCAGTTTAAAGTACAACAGTAAAGAGAAGACTCAGGAGTGCAGGCCTTATGGGAAGAATCGCAAAGAAAAAGCCACTTTTGAAACCAAAAAACAAAAAGAAAGGTTAGAGTGGGCAAAGAAACACAGACATTGGACAACAGATAATTGAAAAAGAGTGTTATGGATCTTAACCCCATTGAACATTTGTGGGATCAGCTAGTCTGTAAGGTGCGTGACAAGTGCCCAACAAGACAGACACATATATGGCAAGTTCACCCCACAGGAAGTGTGGGGTGAAATGTCACCTGAGAATCTGGACAAACTGACAGCTAGAATGCCAAGGATCTGCAAAGCTATCATTGCTGCTTGTGGAGGATTTTTTTGATGAGAACTCTTTAAACTAATTTAAAAAGTTCTGAATATTTTTTTCAAATTGTAATAGCAATTCTTCACATTAGTAATGTCCTGACTATAAATTGTGATCAGTTGAATGACACTTTGGAGAATAAAAGTACCAATTACTTTCTATAAGAGCAAAATCTGTACATTATTCCAAACTTTTGGTCACCAGTGTATATCACATTAAAATTGGTTTATGTGCCATTATATAAATAGATACAAATTAGAGGTCTACCGATATTGGATTGTGCTCAGTGCATGAAGTGGGCTGGTACTCACCGGTACGCAGTGCCTGCACTTCTCTAATTTAGTCAACAGAGTTTCCGGCAGTTTTTCTTGTGTACCACCACATCTAAGTGTCTCGGTACAATGTAATTTTTTTATTTAATGTAAGTCAGTGATTTGATTCATAGTGTGGAACTTTTAACTTTAAAGGCACTTTAACTTTGAAATACACCAGGGACTCTTATTTTGATATGCTTGCCCTTCACTGCCTCTAGCTGCTAATTCAAATGGATATAAAACTTGCACTCCTACAATAATCTACATCTAGGACTGGTCGATAAGGCAAAAAAAATTTAATCCAGATTTTTCAAATTTATGGACAATTCAAGATTCAATTTTTAAGATTCAACTTTTAAATGTACTCCAACATTATTCAAATTATATGTACTTATTAGAATGCAAGGTTCTGATTTAGATAAATACAAGCTATTTTCTTTATAGGAAACAAGGTGAGCAAGAAAAATGTACAAATGCAATTAAAGGGGGAAGTTGTCAACAGAGTGTAAATGTAAAATAAATTAACATTTAATAAACCCAGATGTTCAGAATAATAGAATAAGAAAACGGCTAAATAATTATTAGCCAGTGTAGGTATTAATTTTATCCAAACCAAGTCTATCTAGAAATCAATATCTATAAATTATCAAGTTTATCTAGAAAGTGCTCATTGTATATCAAACAATGTGTGTATATTCATAAACCCCTGCAGATAAAGACGCGCCCTCTAGCGGTTCACGCTGAGCAGCGCAGCAATATTAAATTATTTATCGTTGCAATTCAACTAGCAAAGACTGTCAAAATGATCGCTTGCCAAAAGTTGGCTATAGATGCAGTACGCTTGAAACATGGAAGGCCAGTTAGGGTCTTAAGCCGGTGTAACCTGCATGATGGACGATGCTGAGCTACAATCACACAGAGTACAATCGTACTGGGAATATTACCACTGTCTTTAATATCAGTCTCCATGTCGCCTGCATTTGGAGAGCGCCACGTGTGGGTCTGATCAGATCGTGAGCTGCGTTAAGACAAGTGCTATGAATTCTTGTACTCTCCCTTATTCAGCCTTTGGTGTATTTACAACGTATCTAACTATATCATTTGCAATTTCTCGATAAAAAACAAATCGTTTCAAAACGCGAATTCGAATTAATCTGAAAAATCTGAAGAAAAAAAAAACGCCCAACCCTACCTACAACGTATTACAATACAAACAATTAAAAGCTACATCACTACATGATCACCAACAGCTGATCATTAGTAATCGCTTGTCATATATTTCCAGTAAGGCCTACTGATTGTGAACTGCTCCGCAACAGCTGAAAACACTGACAAGCCCCTGAGTGCTTGGAGAAAATACAACAGAGCCGCGTTTTCATTTTGAATGATGTAGAGCATGCATTTATTTATTTTACTTCGTTGTATCAGATATTATATTAAGATATTTGAGACTTTTTATGACATTCAATTTTGGAAAACTGAATTTAAGACTTTTTAAGGATCCGCAGATACCCTGCATTAAAATGAACAGATGTGGAAAGCATTTAATATGCAATGTCTGCATCAAATGCACAGTTTTCCTGAGCAACCACTGGGTGGCGCTGTGATTATTCTAATTGCCTGTTTTGATTTCTAGGCTGGAGACACAATGTCAAAACCTGCCGAAACGAACGATTCAGACAGAGAACACAAACCATTTAAGTGTTATTTAAAGTAAAAATGTATTTCAGGCTCAACTTGTGCAGTTGTTGGCTGTCATAACTCAAAGTAGTTAATTATATCAGCAAAACAAACATTGGACCATCGCTTCATGAAAAGCGGAAATTGAAAAGCATATTTGATCTTCCATTGACAAGATTTATGACTAAATGCACAAAACAATTATAATATCTAATGCGTGTTTGCTTCTCATGTAAATTTATATTTTTTAAGATTTGGATATTTAGATGTTTTGCTGCACGTAACATCACAAGAGGCGGCCGCGTGCACACTTTGTGATATTAAAGGCCTTTATACAGTTACAGTAGTAGAAGATTATTTATTTAATTGTTCGTCTAATTGTTTAATCTAATGCCCGTGTGACTTATGTTGCCTTCATTTCTTTGTTAAATTTACAGATGACAGTGGTGGAAGAAGTTCACCTGTTTTTTTCAAGTGGAAAGAGAAGTTTACCAAAATTTGATTAGTTCTTGTATTTACAATTAATTTTTTAATGATACAATGTTCTTTGCACATTTTTATCAAGTCAAGTCAAATTTATTTGTATAGTGCTTTTCACAACAGGCATTGTTTCAAAGCAGCTGTACATTAAATTATGCTATAACAGAACATTTATAAATATAATGCCAATATTAGTTATTTATGTTTAGAACTATTAATGGTTAGAATTAGTAAACTAAGTAAGTGTTGTGGGTCAATGGTTAAATCAAAATGATTTTGTATGAACTATAAGTTTTAGTGTAAAACTCCTTAGTCATCTCAAATTAACTGAGGAAATACACATTTAGTAATTTTTTATCTATGAAAATATTTTCATGTTTTTGTGGTAGTAAATGATGATTAAATGTTTTGAATTATACAATGGATCAACAAAGACATTGATTGGGATGATTGTTTATATAGACTGATTGTTTAATTATTAATGATGTATGAATATATAAATATGATTTGAAAATGGAGGTTAGGGGAACGTTAGTAAAACATTAGCAGAAAGTTAGGAAAGCGTTAGGGGACCATTCGCCAAACCTAAAGGGAGCATTCTATTTCCGTAAAAAGAAAAACTTTCCTGGCTAACCAACAGGGAATGTTAGGATGTCCGTTCTGGGAACCAAAAATTGTTAGCTGGGGATGTTTTTGAATGCAAGAATTGGCCCTATGTGCCTAAATGTTAAAAAAAAGCAGCATGACTTATATAGACTTCAACTTATATATACATTTTTTCCATTTTATTTGTATATATTTTTTTTTTATAATATATTAAAAAAATATTTTATAATAGCGAAGACAGTAAGCAATAGGGAGAAGAGGCAGACATTGTGAAATGGCTTAGATAGATTCAAACTTAAGCACCACTGCACAATGTGTCAGAGACCATGCACTACCCGCCAGACCTAATTTCCAACACATTCTCATTTATTTTAAGCGAAAGCCGCACATGCACACGTGGAGTTAACAAGTGCACATACCTCACTCTCTGTGTGGAAACAGATAAGGGCTCGGACTCTGGCTAACATTAGCTCTCTGTGCCTGTCCTGTTCAGAAGCAGCGTCTCTGGGCCTCTGGGATAATTCTGGGTTACTGAGCAGCCTATGAACCATGAAATGCCATAATGTTAGCATTCACAAACTCACACTATAATACCAGTTATAAGCTATCGAAGACAGACAAAATATGAACACAGACCTATTGTAGAGGAATTCACCCGCTGTGCTAGCAAGAGGTCTGTGGGAGCAGTACACAAACTGGAACACCTGCTTATAGTCATCATGACTTAGAAAATCCTCACAGGATCTAACACAAAAGGGAACAATTTTAGCTATTACATGAAACGCAGTCCAGAATACTTCAAAAGAGAAGAATGGATGATCACATGTAGTGAGGTTCAAAAGCTCACTTTTAAAAAAGCTTCTATTTTGAATTTTCCTGATGTAAAAGAGCTTTTTTTCTAATTGAATGTTAGCATAACGATTTCTGAATTTATAAGTATTTGGTACGTCGCTCTTTTACTTTAATGATAGCATGCAGCATTTTTCTTTGTACTGATACTTTGTTTCTTTCCAGTTTTAAAATCGATTTTGAATCCCAGACTTACAATATGGACTTAGACTTTTAAACCCCACTTTATATGTATCACACTTTATGAGATATAGACAACATGCCATGGAGAGCAGGGGAGAGAAACTTACTGAGAGATGACCATGAGCAATCTCACGGCCTGTATTGCCACTTCATGGTCTTTATCCAGTGTCATGGAGATCATCCGCTCCTTCAACAGAGACAGCATTCAATTGCTCACATAAACAAACACTTTAACTAGCCACTGTGAGAGCAATCTGATCTCAAAACCTACAATATGACCTGCAGTTTAGAGACCCACGATAGCACTTAAAGAGCTCTTTAAATCGTGGTTGTGCTAATGTGTTTGCTGCTGTTAGTGAGGGTATGGTGAGGGTGGGTTCCTGTGGGAAGCTATCAGGCCAGTGTGGGAATACTAAGCCCAAGGCAAACCTGAGGGTTTTTTTCAGCCTGCCAATCAGCAATCATCCCCTCTTGTCTGTCACACTGGAACTTCACTGAGCATGATCTTAAACACTGACAAAAAAATGTAAGGACTGCATCCATTTGAGAAGTTTGGGCAAAACAACAAGAATGCAAAAGTTTGAGGACAAACTCATAGCCAATACAGTTCACAAACTTCAAGTATAGATTTTTCATCTCAACAGAAATACATTTAGGGTATGGTTTGAGCCTATAATCACACTGTCATCCTGGCTTGACAAAATAAAGTGACAAGCAATAAAAGCTATATAGTCCATGTAAATCTGAGAATTTTTTTCAGTGTGAACAGACAAATGGAAAGACAAATTACTTGTCGCCTGGAAATTTGTCATGTCCTACCTTATTTGGAGATAAAGTCTCAGAAAGCGGAAGCAGTTGTTACCTTAAACCGAATTGTGAAAAGGTCCATTTTGGGACTTATTTGATCCTGATAAAGTCCCTGTAGACCCAGCACACATTTCAGACGCACATCAGGTTGCTGCGGAACAATCGAAAAATGGAAAATGCAGTCAGAAGTCACATTTTGACAGGTTCACAAAACAATCCATGCTGAGATCCAACTTTTAAGGTTGGATTAAAATGATCAGGGACATTGTTAAAAATAAACTTAAGAAGGATATGCAAAGTGGCAGGTGCCTCACACTGCCAAGAAAAGTGCAAAACTTGGCAGACTTTCCAACAGTTTTCTTTTATCATTAGTTCTTCTGGTGTTAAGGAATAATAGTATCAATCTTTCTAATTACCTTACCGTGACTGACCAGACCAACGTAGCAACATTGGCACGATGCTTCCTTTTTTTGCAATCAGAATTATCATACATTTAAATTTCCTACTCGGAAGTTGCACATGAATGACCCCTCAAGTCATAATAATGACTGGGAAACTTGGAGATAATTGTGATACCCGAGTTTCTGAGTTGGGAGGAGATGTAAACTTTCGATATGGTGGAGAAGAGGATGGTTTCTGTGGAGAATCCCTAGGTTTCAAATGGGAAAAATCAGCCTCCGAAGGGCACTTCAAAGGGAGAACAATTATTTTTTTCTATAAATTTTTGACAGAATGTATTCATCTCTCAAAAGATCAAAGACAAGTTCTCATATGACCCATTTGAGTCAAGGTTCACCACTTATGGGGTTTGAACCTGAAATCCCCTGCTTATGAGCCCAGCTCTTTAACCACTAGGCTACTGGCTCACCCACCTTGTCATGCATCATCCATCCAATGTACTTCAGATAGCTGTCGTTCAGAAACACTGAACTATAAATCTTCATCCACACCGTCAGTTCCTCCATACAGATGGCCCTGATTTCAGGAATCACATCTCTGCAATTCACCACACAGTGATGATGACACATAGACTTTTTTAAGAACAGAGGGCTATAAGTGTGTTTGAAATAAAGACTACCTGTATCTCTTCAGGAAGACTCCTTTGAAAATGGCATCCACCATGTTCTCGATTTCAAATTTCCTGTCTTGTAACTGAGGAGGGAAAGTATTTAAATTTATTTCAGAATTCACAGCTTTTGTTTCCTGCTCAGTTCATCATGGAATTACCTTTACTTTAAACTAAATGTTAAGTTAACATTAAGTTAAAATCCACAAAGCAGACAGGTCAATACTATGCTTTATGAACAAATTGCCTGACTATTTAACTCGAGAAAGATCTGTGTGTAGAAATGTTAATTTGTTTAATCAGACATGCAGTCAGAGTCTAACCTCACTGATCTTTCTCTGGATCCTTTCCAGCCTAGGAGATGCCCGTTTGCTGGGGTTCTTTGGCAGCTCAACTTCATACAGCCGCTGACTATTATCGATGCTGACACTGAGGTTGAGAGCCACATTTATCAGAGCACTGAGAAGCTTCACTGCTGCAGGACACCATATGACCAGAAACATGAACAACATCAGTGGCAAAAATGCAGTCAACCTTCTCCGACATGCAGCCTTCGAAATGTGAGTGATTCAAGTCAAGAGGAATTAGTGGGCCAGGTGATCTTACCTGCCAGTGTACAGGTGTGTCGGAAAGCACGAACTCTGGAATCTGAGAGCTCGGTCAGCAGTGAAATGAGGGTGTTCAAGAGGTAGCCGTCAAAGATGACACAGTTCTGACACTGGGTCACTAGCACCGATACAAACTCACAGAAATGTGTACGAAACCTCTTCCAGTACAGACCGGACATTATTAGTGGATACTCTCCACTGTCCTACAGAAGATAGAGAGATGAAAATAAAACATTTGATTTAAAATTGTAGTAATACACTTTCAGGGTAAATCATTTTAGCTTTTTTTCAATATAAGAGAAAGGAAAACCAGACTGATCCATACCATATCTAGAGGCCACGTGACAGTTAAAATCCATGGAAACGCAAGGAACTTCTTGTATTGTAAACCTGTGTCCTGCAATTCCAAAAACAAAAACACAAACAGATATGTCAACAGTCAGAGTGGGGAATGTGGAAAAGCATTAAATGATGAGCAATTTGGATGTCATACCTCATCCAGATCCTCCACCATTTTACTCATGACATCAGTACCCTGTTTGCTCTGAAACATCTCAGCAGTAACCATCCCTTTAAAAGTGTAACAGCATTCACAGACAAAGCCACAAAATAACATCAACCACTTATAATGAATCAAATGAAACCGTTTAGTTTTCTAAATCTCTAGAATATATTCTATAGAGTACAAGTTATTTTAGATGTCACAACTAAAATGTGTAGAATAAAGGTCTAAGTGGTGCCTACAATATACTTATTAGAAATGTATTTGGGAAAAAACATTGACCAGCTGATAAGTCACAAACTGCCCCCAGTCTCTTTGACATTGCAAATCTTGCCTTTGCATCCTGAACACTGAATAAAGAAGCTGATGAGATCCAACAGTGCTGCGTCTCTGTCTACAGCATATGCATCAATCCAGTCATCCACCACGGCCTTTCTCAAAACACACCAAAATCAATCAGTAAGTAGCCCAAAACAATATTTTTTTTAAAATCTACATGACCTTAAAAAACTTTGAGACTGCTTAAGTAGTTATTCTTTTTTATTTATAGTAGAGAATTTTGAGGGCAGATTATGCTGATTTCTTGACATGTATGTACCTGCATTGCATTCCTGCCCATGCTGACCACCTCAAACAGGGTAACGGCCTCCACATCTCCATTTTTTAGCTGTTCCTCCTCTGCTCTTCCAAGACTGCCACTACTGCTCTTTGAACGCTTACATTTGGCATTCTCAGAGCATTCCCTGGCTTTCCTCTTTCCTCTCTGCAAACACACAAAACGTACTTACAGACTCTACAGACTTCAAATGGTCTTATACTGTATCTCAAAGGAAAGCATGTCTGTTGTATTATTGTAAAGTTCTATGAGATGTAATGTAGCCAGTGGTTGGGTTTTGTACAACATGCGAAAATGTGGAAAAATAGTATTTGAGAGAGGAGTGCCAGCTCGTACCACAGTCTTCTGTCTGTTCTCATTTATCTCACTTGAGAGGTGATGCACAGATGCACATGAAGAGATGTCGACTATGGAGTTCTCTCTGAAAACAATATGCACATGCAATTTTTATCCGCACACATAGCCCACCTTGAATAATAAGGGTAATTCATTTGGATAATAAAATCTAAATAATCAAATATGGCTAAATAAACAACTCTGTTGTTTGATGAATATCCAAATAGCATTTTTGCATGTCTCACTTTTGCACCGATCTGGACAGTAGAGTTGGTTCTGCTATCATCTCCTCTCAGATCATTATTGGACTAGGGACAGATGCTCCTCTGAATTACAAAAATAAATAAATACATTCTGTAAAAATACAATTTTGAGAGGCTAAAGGAGTACACAGTAATTTTTTGCTCATTAAAAAAAATGTACTTCGAAAGAAATAAAGTGTAATTTTGAAACATACGTATAATATCATGAACACTCACATAAGTGTTTTATACCTTATAAAAAAACAAAACATTTATTCTGCATGGAGAGGGTCTGTCTGTCTGTCTATCTACCTATCTGTCCTATTCTTTTAATTAAGGAGGGGAATGGAACAGTGATTAACATGGAAAATGGAAAATTTACTTCATGTTAGAAAGGTTGCATACCACTGCTGTACATTATTTAATGATTATTTCAAACCTTTGCAATATAATCATCATATATGTACATACAATAATATGCTAGTCTACCATACATGTTTTTATAGGCATAAAAAGCAACACTCAACAGGGGTTTACTCCATCTCTCTACCCACCAAGGGGTCATTGGTCCAAAAACTGTTGAAGACCCCTGCCCTAATACACTGTAATTCTATGTAATTTATCATACTTCAAATGTGTAATGTATGTATAAACAAATTGCTACATGTAACTTGCTATAAAATTTAAACAACATTCACCTAGAAAGAGGTTACGAGTGTTTGCTTATATGTAGGCTACATAGTTCACTCAAAACCCAACATAACCTATTCAAGTTCTAGAATATTTGCGCCGGTCGCCTGTTATTGACTTTCCAGGATAAAGCATTTGTGGACAATAGAAAAAAGTTATTCACCTTCGTGCCTCATTGGGTGATAATAACACAATATTCTCAGCTCTACGGTGATTTGTGGTGTACTGTAATACAAAAGACCTTTCATTTACCTCAGTAAATTCTTGCAACATAAACTTGCAACATACTTGTCAAAATGTTTGCACCAAACACTGACCCACAACTGAATAATTCATTATTTTAACAGAGTCTGGCTGCAGATTTGCACTAATAAAAAGAAAATCAAGATCTGTCTTCTTTGATGCCATTGGTTTAAACGTACGTCAGCAAAACAAAACCAAAAACCTGATTGGCTTATGTCAGTGTCAGTCAGAATTATCTTCTCTCTGTTCTCGTGTCATTCTGAAACAAAAGCCTCGTCCGAGAACATGCAGTTTCATTGATCTGCATGTGCGAACCGGTGCGAACCTTTATCGATACTGTCAGGTATCACAGGACACATATCACATACCATTGAATATGTTATTGAAACTAACAAGCACAGAAAGGATAATCAGGATATGAAGTCACTGTTGACCTCTCTGCTTTATTAACATTTTTAAACGATATACAACTATGCAAAAACGCAAATGCAGCCTAACGAATCTTACCAGTGACAGTCGTCATCTGGATTGGTGGATTTATGTAAACTGCACGTATAGATTTAGCGACTCCCAGTTCAACATAGCCGCGTGCACGCCAACGAGAACGCGCTGTACGTCTTACGTCACATTATGGGGAGGTATATTACAATTGCATAACTGAGTAAGAAAGTCTCGTGTCTATCCCTCGTTATGTCTCTCAGTTTATTAGTAACAAAATATGATTATATGAGTTCTTGATAAACAAAAAACAAAACAAAGAAAATGTCATAATAAACATGTAAGGCAATTACTGTATGACATTCTCTAGATTTTTACATCCCCTAAATGCAATTATTTATTTTAGCTGAAAAAAAATTTGCATTTCTAAAAAGAGCAGTACATTTTAAGATATTGCAAAATGTTTATCGAACAAATTGTCTGATTTGGTTTGCAGATATATCCAATTGAGGTGTATTCTGTAAGTTGAAAGAAGAAATTCTGTATAATGTTTGTTTTTTGGAGTAAACATGTTTTTGTCTCCATTGGGAGTAAATGTTGTAATTTAAAGATATATTTCTCTATTTTTAAAATAATAGCCAGGCTGTTGAACACATTCATTTTGCTTTTTGCATTATAAATACTTTATTCATAAGAACAAATTTCTTGATACTTTGCAGACTTAAATTCTTTAACTGAAATATCCCATATTGTGAAATCTCTTAAACTCAATAATAGCAAAAAATAAAAATAAAAAAATAAATCTAATGTATTATGACCTTATTTCTTTCTGATTGAGTTTCTATTTATTTTAATTTCAATGCTATAACTTTATCTTTAATATATTGTAAATGCTATATCTATCCATCTATATTTATCTTGTGTATTTCCCTAATGTAGTGCTAATTGCTCTGTGTTTGTGTAATATGAAAATCAAAATATAAATAACTGAGCAAAGTAGTTCAGTAGTACTCTACTGATAATATCAGAAAAACAAAATAATTTGTAAAAATGTAATCCTAGAATGTACTATATGTAACTAATGTACATAATTATATTAAATATATAAAAAAAAAAATCATTCAACAAATTTAGGAGGTTCAAAGCTAAAAAAAAAAAAAAAAAAAAGTCTATATGTGCAGTAATTGTACAGAATATTATTACATATAAATTAAATATGAAATTGAGCATAGCTTTCATTTTTATTTGTATTATACAACCACTTTATTTCA
Organism: Xyrauchen texanus; assembly: GCF_025860055.1. Classification (NCBI taxonomy): domain Eukaryota; kingdom Metazoa; phylum Chordata; class Actinopteri; order Cypriniformes; family Catostomidae; genus Xyrauchen; species Xyrauchen texanus. Next base: position 31,621,619 of record NC_068293.1, on the reverse strand, counting down.
GAATACATTAACATTATACTGTATATCACATCTGGCTCAGGGTAAAGTGGAGATATGAAATGAACCATTGTAATCATGATATACGTGTGAGATAAACCATGCTAGCACCATCATTACAGAATAGAAAGAACATGTGCAACAGTCACTTCAAGTATACGTATGTAATAGTAAGACATTATTGCACAGTTTTTGTTTTTTTAGAATGAATCCCCTATGTCTAAACACTCAGAAAACTGCATATAAATCTAAAATGGTTTAACAAGAATAACAATAAATCCTAACTAATCATTGTGTTAGTACTCAGTACTTTTTCTTTATGACAGTAAACTGATATAAAACGTGCACTTTAAATTTATATGGATCATATAAATCACAGTCTTATCTGTGGTTTATGCAGGTCAGCAAATCAAACAACATAATGCATATCTGAAAACAAGCGATTGACTTTCATTCTGTGACAATTTCTTGCCATCCACTTTAGGCACTGTGGATCCTGTACTAGGAGAGGTTGGAGACAAATTCCATAACTGGATCGAGGTCTTCGGTAAGTTCCTCTGAGAGTGACAACACCGTTGATATTAAGTTGTGTGTTAACTCCGACACCCTGTGAAAATTAGGGCCATTATGATGAATTGTTATCATTCTAACAAATAGACTATACAAAAACCACTCTCACCAGCTTATATAATGTCCTGGCAACTGTGGCTCCAGCTTGGACCCCTGTTCTGTCAAAAGAGACTTCTTCAATGGCTTAAAGTTGGCCTCGATATCCTTTCTTATACTGGATAATGACAAAATGTCTTTCAGAGAGTTTAGGACTTGCTGTAACACAGAACAAAAAGGTTGAATGACAGTGATATTGTTAAAAAAGTCTGAATAATAATAGTAATTTTCCAGATATTTTTACCCATCACAACTGAATAAGTACCACAGGAATAGGCAACAGTATTAAACAGCATTATACAGGTTCAAACTTGCTTTACTATGCATTTTACAGAAGAGATCACATGGATAAAATTAAAAGATGTGAATTAGTCAATTCAAATGAACTCACATAGATTGCCGATAGCTGATGAGCAATGTACTTATGACTGCCCAGATGCTTCACATCTTCGTCTAACTGCTGACTGAGAACTAGCAGCTGGTTCAGCTTTCCAATGTGAGGAAAATATGCTGGAATGAAGAAACATTTCCCAACCAAACATTAGCTGACTAACCCTTAAATGCATGGGTGTTTCACCATTATTACATACCTCAGGTATTCAGCGTGTCGATATGTAAATCTATCACAAACAGATCTACAAAATGCAGAGATAGTGTCAAATTTTCAAAACAATAAGATATTTAGAAAATTATAGAACACATATTCTGATATATTTTGATGTTTTATTTTTAATTAATCAAGGAGATAATGCAACAAATATAGAACAGAATTAATTACTTTCACACTGAAATGTCATGAGATGCAGCTGGCTGTCAAACGCATATTGAGTTAAACATAACACATAAGCAACACATGTATTTTTTCAGGCACTTTATAGACACACAACTTATGCTGAGTATACACTACACGATTTTAAGCCCGATTGTTGATAGCCGACAGTTTTGTGGAGATCGCCGTCAAAAGCCCGAGGCAAATCAGAGCTCGCTCCCATGAGCGACGATCGCAATGTAGGCCTATAAATAATCAAAGACGTGATTTGAGAGAAGAGCCGACTCATCGCCGATGTCAACGAGATATATAGGATGTTAAATATCTCATCCTGTCTGCGTGCAATGTGAAATATGTTTTGACTGAATACAAATGCAGCGTTGACTTACAGCCAATGAGAGACAGTGCACGGGAAGTTTCAATGGGATTCCTGGTGTACCAGCAACAGAACATCAACTAGCATGGCAGCGGTATCAAGAAAGTCTCATTGGACCGAAGAAATGGAGGAAAAATTTGTGGAACATTGGCAGGAGCACCAGTGCCTATTTTACGTTTCCTCTGAACTGTACCACAACCGGGTGGAGAAAGAGAAGTGTTGGAGAGAATTTGGCAATTTTTTTGGACTGTCAGGTAAGTAAAAAGGTAGATTTAACCAATAAAATATATGATGCCTTTAGGCGATTAAAAACATACACATCATATTCTGAAATGCATAACATATGATCATGCATTAGTTTTCATATCTCGTATCACTTCTCGCGTGTATTCTGTTGTGAAATGTAATTTGGAGTCCAGGTAGAGTTGTCGGGGATTCATCAATATTGAAATGCTTTGTAAAGTGTTCACCCCTGTCACCGATTCGTCGTGTAATTTGAAAATGCAACGACTTCAATGACAAGACAGACAGATGTGTAATATGAACGGTACTACGATCCGACATCTTTGAAAGTCATCTAGTGTGTAGGAGGCATTACATAACTTCAGTATTACACACAAATGTCAATAACCATATCAAACGGTTTATGTGTTACACTTGCTATAGTTTAATTCCACATTGCTACTTCATCAAAACAGCACTGTCAAATATAACAATCACTGAAAAATCAGCGCCACCTGGAGTAAGAAATATAAATATTTCTGAGCTAATTTAATGATATTCATCTTGCCTTAACTATGCCTCTCATCTGGAGCGTGGATGAGCACGGGGTGCTTAAAGACTGGTTTCGCGGGGTGCGATCCACTGAGAATAACATACGAGACGCGCTCCGCTCTATCCTACTGTATATATGGAGCACGCAGGTGCAGACGCAACATGCACCAACCAGGCTTCCTTCGATATCGCTGGTGACAGGATAGCTCAGAGCGGATCACACATGACTGTATCATTAAACTGGGTTTCTCTTAATATCATGGTGCAGATGACAAAACCTATGCGATCCACTTGAATTCTTCATGAAAAATGTATATTTGAAAGCACTATGGAGCAATTGAACCATTTCAAATGGCTAAAGCACTGACATTCTGAACAGCTCTGACAAGGGAAATGGAAAACACCTGCTCTTCACCAACATCAATTGAAAGACTTTTCACATCTAAACATCAACACCACCATTACTAACATTTATCAAAGTAAACTGTAACTGAATTTTTCATTACAACTGTGGAAGTTGTATTAAAAAAGTGGTGTTAAATGTGTTTAAGCTATTGTTTTTAACAAATAAACAGTTTTTTTTTTTTCATTTTCCAATGGCTTCTCATTACAGTGGCTAGTTAGGTACTCTTTCTTGTGATTATGGTATTACAAATGCAACTGTTAAACAATGAAATAACTAGAAGAAATTATAGAACTATGGTAAACAAAAGGGCATGTACAACGTGGAATAAAAGTTTGGACCTTTATAAATAATTAAACTCATGTGTACTATTTTAATACATTTCCTGTTCTGATGATGTTTGAGATTAGGAAACAAACTGGCCTGGTTTGGCGTCAGATATTCCTATAACCGAAATGATTCCCAAATCATTAAGAGTCTGGTAAAAGGAAAATAATATCTGTTATGGAGAAGTAAACAAACATATGTACTACAGAAGCACAGTCCCAAATCAGTAAAGCGGTTTACTCATGAATATTATAACTAGGCCTCTAGAAATAAGGTGTCAAGTTCATTTAACTTCCCAAAGCACCCTGAAATACAAAAAATATGTTGAGTAAAGTTCAGAGGTTTCTAGATGCTCAGATGATCAAATAAATCATATTAATTACAAACATGAAATACGACTACCTATCTTAAATATTAATTGTATTTACGTTAAAAAAGACAAACAACTAAAAACTGCATCACTCATGTGATGACCATGTACGTCAGCCACCACTGAAGACCATTTTTGAGCCAGGAAAAACCCTGGCATGTACACATGTAAGAGTGCAGATGAATATGAAATACAAAACAATGTATAATATTATAGTAATAATAATAATAAGAGGTAAACTTCATAGATATTCAATAATCATAAAAATAGGATTGATACAAGTGCAAATAAAACAACACTTACATATCTTGGGTCTTTAATGACCCTATTCACTTTTGGTAACTAAGCAGTTAGTTATATATATATATATATACAGTATATATATATATTGGAATAAAGGTATGCCTATGCAAAGGGTTAGTGTACACAAGGGAAAATAATTGTTAAATTCTAGTTATCCCAAAGACTGGTCCCTGACAAGCAAATGGAAATTCAAACTAACAGTAATTGCCATTCTTCCCACTTATTTTGGTCTCACCATCTGAAGGTGGTCTTTCCAACATGTCAAAAGGGCTGCCATGTATGATATACACTTCCACTCGAGGAAATAGGAAAGATAATCCAACAACATCCAAATAGTCCTGAAGAAATGGAAATAAATGGGAACACATAATCCAAAATATAACAGGGTTATGAAGTACAGTATTCATTTGTTCAGGTTCATATGTAATTCATTACCTCAAGCTGAGGCACAGGTTTAGAAAGATGTTCAAGGCACTGGTTCATCTGATATATTATCTCAGCCCCTAATGACATGACACAACACAACTCAGAGGTTGTACACATATGGTAGTAATTAATTGCCAATGGGTTTCTAATGAAAATGCTCTCTTTTTTTAATTAAACTTACCTTGTCTTTTAAAGCATTCAGACTCCTCAGGACTTGTGTCCATATTAAGTTGCTCCTGAAACTGTTAAAACAGATTAGATATTTGCCAAGTTGTGTCCAGAAGTCTGAGACCATACTGAAAATCTGCAAATCAAAATCTATTTTTAACCTGGAAATAAACAAAGTTTGGGTTTAACAAACATTACGGCATAAAATAAGATATGTATGATTTGGTATATTTAGGTCACTATAAATAGCACATTTGTGACACTGACCATATTAAACAAATGTCAAGATTTCCTTGTATTCACTGCAATACTCAAAATGCACATTTGAGCATTCGCAGATAATGCAGTAATAACGTGGATCATGCACAAATTTGTGGAGTCAATGCCAGCTTGAGTGTCATTAAACAACATGTCCAATTTGAATTCAACTTCTCACTCAGATTGTTGAGGACAATATAATTAGTATATATATATATATATATATATATATATATATATATATATAAAACAAAAACACACACACACACACCATTACTGACTACCACCACTACCATCCAGGGCATAATGAGGGACTTCAGCAGGTCTCCTAAGCAACCAAATTGCTAGGGTGTGTAGTCTCACATGGGATAACCTCCTCTTGGTCGCTATAATGTGGTTCACTCTTGGTGGGGTGTATGGCGAGTTGTGCGGGGATGCTACGGAGAATAGAGTGAAGCCTCCACACGCACTATGACTCCGCGGTAACGCGCTCAACAAGCCAAGTGATAAGCTGCACGGATTGACGGTCACAGAAGCGGAGGCAACTGAGATTCGTCCTCCGCCACCCGGATTGAGGCAAGTCACTACGCCACCTTGAGCGCATTGGGAACTGGGCATTCCAAATTGGGGAGGGGGAAAAAAAAACTCAATGAGATCCCCCCCCATTCTGATGGTTGATGTGAACAGTAAATGAAGCTCCTGACCTGTATTTGCACGATTTTAAGTACTGCACCGCTGCCACACGATTGGCTGATTAGATAATCGCATGGATGATTGTTGGGAATTAATATATATAAAATATATATAATTGTGTGTGTTCAGTGAATGTGTCTCACCTGATGGACCTGAGCTCTGATCAAGAGGTCCAGTTGGCTGCAGAGACACAGCATCTCCACTGCTACCTGCTCGCTGCTCAGGTGGATGGGCATCAAGGGCTTCTTCACAAACACCTCAACTGTAAATATTTAACAATAGAGAAATTTAACATTAAATATAATCACTCTAAATATTATTTCATTTATTAAAAGCAAGTGATTGTGAAAGCGATCGTCATTACCTTTAAAATGTGAATTGTATGAACAGGGTTTACAAAGCGGACCGGTCAGACTCACAGCTGCCATTCTCACCGTAAAAACAAAAACAAATCACACCAGTGGCATAGGAACAACAGTCATATGACTAATATTGGGTATATAGGTTTAGTCATCCATTAATAACGTTTGTCAGAGTCTCACTATCAAAAAAGGTATTTCAGCCGTCTTCATGTCCTCCTCTTTCACACAGCGGCATGAGATGCAAGGAAAAGGCGGGGCAGGTGCTTGTTTCAGACACGATAGGTCTAAATATAATTCGCTCTCTCCGCGGTTTTTTTTTTTTCAATTTCAAACGCTATTAAAGATTTCAAGTGTCATTATTTGGGTGTAAATTGTACTCTGACTGCTGTCGAAACAACACATAAACGGTTTTGTGATAGTGTCATGTGGTCACTTGTTACTTTTCACAGCGCTGGATAGGATGGACAAATCACCGTCATTTGTGATTATTGGAAAATGCATTTAAAAAAAAAAAAATGTATCATTGATAAATCTTAAAATGTTACCGTCTTCTTAGGATGATTTATCTTGTGTTGTAGCATTTTTCATAAAGTTAATCTGTAAAAAATCTGCAAGTGTCTATATACTGTATAATTTCTCATAAACATTTTATAGTTCTGAATTTAAAAAAAAAAAAAAGTATCATTACAAATGTTAAACAACTTTGATATATTTTGCAAAAAAATACAAAAATAATGACAGAACAGCCATAGCTTTTCTCATGTTGTTTTCTCAAAAATAGATCTTAATTTTTGTAAACAAATTTGATAAATTATTAAATTAATAATTTATGAAATCGGAGTTGTTTCTAATGTTTATTAAATAGTAATAAACACAAACAAGAAAAATCTCCATGATTCCAATGCAAATACAATACAACAGGGCTTATTAGAAAGTTTAGCACTAATATTCAAAGTGACAGGTATGCTAAGACAAAGATAAAGTAATGCAATAAAAAAAAATTAAATAGTGTGCTGATAAAGAACAAATCCAATACCCACATAGTATTGATATCTTGTATTACAAAAAGGACAAGAATTAAGATTTCTGTAAAGTCTGAAATAAAAATACAGCTGTAGTTCAACATTTTTTTCTATCACAATCGTTTCCTTAAGAAGTGCATCTGACAAAAATAAATTGGTTAGCAGAACTATGCTTTAGTCCTGCTTTTGCTTCATTTGTTAATTTACATGCTTCATAACAATACAATAAAACAAAATCCATCATATTTTCAGCTCCCTTTTATGACAATATAATACACCAGAAGAAGAGTTCATTGGATACAACACAAAACCTGAAGTCCCTGGACATAGAGGAATAAAGGCTGAATTTATTCACTGATCAGGATGGGGAATGGTTTCCTGATAAGAGACACTGTGTTAAGGTCGTCCACCAGGATTCAGAGTGAGATTAGCCATGAGTTCATGAACTGCTGCAAATATTGTGCACTCCCCTAAAGAAAAAGATGTCACATTAGATCGGACTGTGAAAAACAAATGACAAAAAGGCTCAAATATAACAGCACTCTAGTATACTGATTGTCATATTAAAATATATATAGAGTTCACCTAAAACAAAATATTTTGTCATACTTTGCTCACCCTCATCTTGCTACAAAACTGTATTATTTACTTTCATGGAACACAGGAGAAAGGCAGTATGTTAGTCTCCTTTCACCATTAATTTTCATTGCATCTTTATACTATAAACTGAAAGTAAAGGGTTACTGAAGCTGTCTTTCTGCAAAACATCTCCATATGTGTTCCACAGAAGAAAGTAATTTGGAACAGCATGAAGGTGAGTAAATGTCAGTGTTCATTTTTGGGTGAACTATCCCTTTTAAACAATGCTATAAAAAGACTCAAGAAAAATTGGAATGTGCATTATTAATAAATGAACATGATTAATGTGTTAACCTGGTCTTGGTGGATGGTGCTCATTGAACCTCCTGAGGATGGAGCTGACCATCAGGGCTGCGGCCCCCGAAGAGCTGTGCTGGCGGGGTATATCAGCCTGTTGTGTCAGTCCAGTGGCCATATCATACACAATGGGCACTATGATGCTGATGGGTTCCTGGGGTACCGGAATCCTTTGGGTCAGCTGGAGCTGTAGAAGAGTTATTACAAATGAGGAATCCACAGTAAACTTCAAACACTGTACAAGTCCTAGGGTACACCTGGATTTGGTTTAACACTTACAACCAAACACAATTTTCTGGCTGATCAATGGACAGAATATTAGTTCCAAAAACTAAATGGAGATCGTATGAAGAATAATCCCTCTAATGCTTATTGAAAAGAAGTGTTACAGTCAACCCATTTTACTTCTGATTTATAATCCAATTTATTTCAAAGTGAAACAGGACAATGAATAAGAACAAAATTATGGTGGTGGTACTTCCTTTTATCCATTGGGAATTGATTGGATTGATTATATTGCAGAATTGAGCCAGTTGGTTCGAGCAGTGGTTGGAAAATAAGATATATTCAAAACATCAGCAAAAAAGAAAATTTATTTCAGAGGCAGAGCAAATTATTACATTTTTAGTTTTTATTACAACTCCGTAATGTGCAAAAGTTTTAGGCACTTGTGAAAAATGTTGCATAGTGAAGATGTCTTCAAAAATAATGCCATAAATTGTTTTCATTTATCAATTAACATCATACAAAGTCCAGTAAACATTAAAAAAAAGCTAAATCAATATTTTGTGACAACCTTTGACTTTAAAACAGCCCCAATTCTCCTAGGTACACCTGGACACAGTTTTTCTTAGCTGTTAGCAGATAGGATTTAACAAGCTTCTTGAAGAATTCACCACAGTTCTTTTATATTTTTAGGCTGTCTCAATTGCTTCTGTCTCTTTATGTAATCTCAGACTGACTCAGTGGGGGGCTTTGTGGGAGCAATGCCATCTCTTGCAGAGCATCCTGTTCTTCTATTCTAATTTTTTCTATTTGCAGAAGTAATGTTTGGGAGTCTAACATTTATATTTGTCTTAAGATTGTTATTTATATCACAAACTTGCGTTACATTCTTGCGTTCAAAACACGGAGCGCAAATGCGATCTAAGGGATCTCAAGACGTGTTTAAAGATTGAGTATCAAACTATATTTAACTTGACACAGTGACCTAAACATTTTATGTTTATGATGCAACGCACCAGAAACGTCTGACGTAGGTGTAAATTGACAGGCTCTTAAACAAGCCCTCATAATAAATCTCGAACTGATTGACAAAGTCACTTGTGAAATGGATTGCTGTGAACTGTATGCCAATGATTGACTTATGATCAATAATATGGTAGTAAACAATACATTGTATTCTAAGGCCATAAAAAAAGCGGCTTTATCAATGATCAACTCTTCTGCTACAGGAATTTAAAGCATTTTAATTATATATATATATATATATATATATCTTTAAATATTGAAAAAAAAAATATATAACTATGTATAATTATATATTGATATAAATATGTATAATCATTATATATTGAGTTATTGTTATATGAGGGGCTTTCTCAGCAAATATTTGTATACGCGATTAATTAATCGGGACACCATGTAATTAATTCGATGAAAAAATTTTAATCGATTGACAGCCCAAATACATATATATAAAAACACAAACACACACAATTTGGATATATAACGCATTTAAATCCTAGTTTGTCATTTCAAAATAGAGGTCCCCGGTATGTTTCAGGCTTGTCAAAAGTTCCATAATATGCACTAAATCAAATTTTTCTGATTATTATTGGGATTTTGGTTGAATAATATTCTACATATGGGGTTTTGTTCATTTTGGACTCTATGCCTATGCTCGTCAAAGTAAAGACAAAGAAAACATTTTATCATTCGAGAAATATATTTTATATATACTGGATTAATCGGTTATCAGCCTTTTCCACCACCAGTTGTCAAAATCCATTCTCGCAACCTCAATTTTCTTGGGTCAAACTTGTAATTTTATTCTTTTGTCCTGAAAATTTAGAAGTGGCTACATTTTCATAATATTCCTAATAATTATTGTGTTTTTGCAAAGAGTTCAATCACTCATCAGTGACTGAATCACTTACAAAAAAGAGCATCTTGGTTTTGAGCACGACAGCAATGGTTCCTGGAGGGGCAATAGGAGGAGCACTGGGTGGGATGGTCAGACAGAACTGCACATTCCAATTCAGCTGGACCGCTTGGTCTGGGAACTAGAGGACAAACCAAGGACTGATCAAGTTTCCAAATCTATGCACGCAACACACATAAAAACAAACCAATGTAATTTTTTCTTACCAACTCCAATTTCATAATGCGAACACAATCTCGGAGTATGTTGGTAGGAGCCCCCAACAATTTTGTGAAGGCATTTAGTGTGTTGTATTTAAAGGGTGGTCCTGCAACCTATGGTGAACATGAAAGAGAAAATCAACAAATTCTTGGACGTGAATAAATGTTAATGACTAGAACAAAGTTCTGATGCAAAGAGTTCATGTTCTACCCTGGTCTCAAAGAACTTCTCCAGGACCTGCAGCTCCTCCTGTGACCAGGGTCCAGTGTTTTCCGGTGTGACTTTTAACTGTAGAGTCTGGTAGGATTTGGGGTTCAGTGAAACCCTACACTTTAGCACTTCTGTCTTAAACATGATGACACCTGGTTCATTGGAGTTCACAATAGTGAGCTGCGGAGAGAAGGTAGTCGGTTAAAATACTATTACAGCGTACTAGCAAAATCATATTATTCCGATGATACTAAGTGTATTATGTGGTTATATCATAGGACAGTTTATGACTAACATTGGGTTCTAACTGAATGATTCTCTGTAGGTGTCGCCTCATGATGACCGAGCCCAGAAAACGCTCCAGAGGTGAGCACAGGTAGCTGCCTGCTAGCCCTGGCACAGGGCATGGCATGGGTGAAGGCAGCAGCAGCACATGCAATTTGCTGTGGGTGAGGATGGTAGGAATGGAGGCGGCCCAGGACCGTTGAGGCAGTTTACGGGGAGGAGGCATATTTGTTGGCATGGCCTGGGAATCTGCACACACATACAAAGATTGACTGAACTAACCCAGATACCAAATACTGCTTGAAGGAATTGTTTTCCAAAAATTACAATTCCGTCATCATTTACATCAAATCTAGCATGATAATGTTTTTGTAATTTGAGTGAATCTCACAAAAACTGTCAAGAACATAACTGGTTAATTTTATTCCACTTAAAAATCAATACAGCAATTTGAAAAAGAAAAGTATTCCCTCCTTGAACTCTATGGTTTTATGTATCAGGATATAATAAAAATCATCTTGTCCTTGGCAGCCTTTAAAATTAGGTAAATATAACCTCAGATGAACAACACATGACATATTACACTGTGTCATGATTTATTTAAAGACAATAAAGCCAAAATGGAGAATCCGTGTTTGAAAAACTAAGTACACCTTATGTTTCAATAGCTTGTAGAACCTCCTTTAGCAGCAATAGCTTCAAATAATCGTTTTCTGTATGACTATCAGTTTCTCACATCGTTGTGAAGGAATTTTGGCCCACTCTTCTTTACAACATTGCTTCAGTTCATTGAGGTTTACGGGCATTTGTTTATGCACAGCGTTCTTAAGGTCCTGCCACAGAATATCAATTGGGTTGAGGTCTGGACATTGACTGGGCCATTGCAACATCTTGATTCTTTTCTTTTCATTCATTCTGTTGTAGATTTGATGGTGTGCTTGGGATAATTGACCTGTTACATGACCCAATTTAGGCTAAGCATTAGCTTTCGGACAGATGGCCTCACATTTGACTCTAGAATACTTTTTTTTACAGAGGAGTTCATGGTCAACTCAATGACTGCAAGGTGCCCAGGTCCTGTAGCTGCAAAACAAGCCCAAATCATCACCCCTCCACCACTCCACAACTGCTTGACAGTTGGTATGAGGTGTTTGTGCTGATATGCTGTGTTTGGTTCTCGCCAAATGTGGCACTGTGCATTATGGCAAAACATATCCACTTTGGTCTCATCTGTCCAAAGGACATTGTTCCAGAAGTCTTGTGGTTTGTTCAGATGCAACTTTGCAAACCTAAGCCATGCTGCCGTGTTCTTTTTAGAGAGAAGAGGCTTTCTCCAGGCAACCCTTCCAAACGAACCAAACTTGTTCAGTCTTTTCTAATAGTACTGTTATGAACTTTAACATGCTAACTGAGGCCTGTAGAGTCGGAGATGTAACTCTTGGGTTTTTTGCAATTTCTCTGAGCCCGCCACAGTCTCACCTTGGGGTGAATTTGCTGGGACATCCACTCCTAGGAAGATTGGCAACTGTCTTGAATGTTTTCCACTTGTGAATAATCTTTCTCACTGTACAATGATGGACTTTAAATTGTTTGGAAATGGCCTTGTAACTCTTCCCAGATTGATGGGCAGCAACAATTGCTTCTCTAAGATCATTGCTGATGTCTTTCCTTCTTGGCAATGTGTTAACACACACCTGAATGCTCCAGACCAGCAAACTGCTAAAACTTTGGCTTTAATAGAGGTGGTCACTTGATTTGCAACTCCTGGCTACTACTTAGCCTCTTAATTCCTATGGAAGCCATCAGGGTGCATTTAGTTTTTCAAAAATGGCTTCTCCATTTTGGCTTTATTAAATGGTAAATTGTCTGCACTTATATAGCGCCTTTTTAAACTTAACGGTATTCAAAGCGCTTTAGACTGTGACACACACACACACACACACACACACACACTCATACACCAATGGCGGCAGAGCTACCATGCAAGGCGCTGGGAGCAACTTTGGGTTCAGTGTTTTGCCCAAGGACACTTCGGCATGTGGAGTCGTGTGTGCCGGGATTCGAACCACCAACGATTTGTGGCCGACCCGCTCTACCAACTTAGCCACAGCCGACCCCTAAAACATAAATCATGACAATGTAATATGTCATGTGTTATTGTTCTTTATTTGGTTGTATTTATCTAATTTTAAGACCGGCTAAGGACCAGATTACTTTTATTATGTCCTGATACATAAAACCATAGAATTCAAGGAGGGTGTACTTTCTTTTTTACATGACTTTACATATACAAACACAGTATTTTGTATGTTTTAAGATTAGATTTATTAGCATTATGACATTATTTTCATGATAAATGTTTTGAGGTTACGTAAAAAGTGTATTACTGTATTTACTGTTATAAAAACGATTATATAAAACTAAACTGTTATATTAAACTATTAATACTTCAGATTAGATGCATTATTTCTCTAATATAAAATCCTTGTACTGATTTTGAACATTATAGATAACGTTACAGATCTGTCTTTAGGCTTACTTGTTCCAGCTCGAGGGGAGTGGGATGCATCTGGAATGGGTGAGTGCAAAGAAGGGTTGCCTGGTGACATGCCAGGGATCCGAGCCCCAGGGGAGGGTCCAGAAACCTGTGGTGAGCCTGGCCAGGTGCTAACCCTTGGGCTGACGGACACCATTGTGTATGGTGAACTGGGGTCAAGAGTTCCTGCAATACAGATGAAAAACATTTAGACCATAGTTCATCATCTTGATGTTTGCTCTAGAAACATTATCTTGGCTATAGAATGTGTTTGTGTATCCAATGCCCATCTACATCGTGCAAGCCATGAGCTATCTTCATTGGGCACCTTGAGAAAAGTCAGCCCAAAAAGATCACTCATTGCTCTCCGAACTAATTTGCACACTCAAAATTGGTGCATTGGCAGGTTTTTGCATCAACACCAATGGTTCATGCACTTGAACATTTAAAACATTTTCTTTTGTTCCACAGGAAAATATAAATAAAAAAATCAGATGGGTTTGAAATGATGTATGAGATGGTAATACTAAATGACCACCAACCTACTGATGTACAGGTGTTCAAAATAATTCTTTTAATTGGCTTTTTGTGAAAATCTAGTCTGTGACACTTAAAAGTGCCAGTCTCTCGATTAATTTAACTGTATTTTGGATATTTTGCGGTTAAGAAAAGTTCTGAACATGAAGCAGATGGTATACAGCAGAAACTCCGAAACGGACATTTCTCAGTGGCAGTGCACTGGAGCCTGTTCTATTAGGAGCCGTACTAAACCGCAGTTATACAGTCCATCTCAGTCACACTGGATCTCTCTGGCTTGTTTGGTGCAGATTCATTCACTACACAATTATGACATCATAATACTTCTGGATATTGAATCGTGGCATGTAACACTTTGGTATATATGCATCATTTTTTGAGGTAATTTGCGATTCACTGTTCTATTTTACATACATGCAAATATAAGTTAAATAGGTGTCATCTTTAGGAATTGATAGATCAACCAAATCACTCAAACATTAAAAGGGGTCATGACTTGGATTTTCGTTTTTATTCCTTGAGGTTCACATAAGATGCTAGAAAAGTTTCCTGCACAAAAAAAGTCATAATGTAGTTTTACATTACCTTTTTCTACATGTGTTTAGCCCTACCCATAATATAGTTTTAACACATGCTCACTGTTCTGGTTGGCTAATATCTTGCAAAGCAAACAACCTCCCGCCATTACACGTGGAACTCTATTTTCCAAAAATAAAACAATGAAAACATGCAAGCGATTTACAAAATCCACTAAATGTACTCACTCCAGACAATCACTGATAAGCTATACAGTATGTCCCAGTATGAGTGAAACACACAAATTACAATGAATAACTGAAAACTGAACTAAGTCAGCACACTGTTGCTTCCCAATACTTATATTAACAGGGTTAAAAAAAGTTTTTGCAGGGTATTCTTATTTAGTTTAGCCCCCTGAAATTGCAGTTTCAAAAGATAATATTTGGTACTATAGCAACAATTCAATGGGATATATTGTTAACTGCTTTACTTTGTATGGAACATTTTTCATTCATAAGCAAAAGTTTTCTAACTTTCAGCATACTCAAGCATTTTTCGATTGAAATTGATGCGTTTCTCAAATCTCATAATTGTACTAAAAACAAAAAAGTGAGATATTCCTGAAACACTATGAGATATGATTTGGTTATACCAATGATGATGAAGTTTGTAAAATTTTTGCTTATTCAATAGTAAAAAAAAAAAAACAAACATAAAAACTATGTTTTTATGTAAATGAGGCATTTTTGAATTCTAAAATTTTAAGTATTTTTTTATGGTACAATTACCTCTTATGTGTCAAAATTTAAAGGACATTTTTATTCTTTATGACATGACCCCTTTAAATTACATGCAGCTATACAGATGATTAGTAAGTATTTTTTTAAATCACTCAGGTAAGCAACTCAATCTGGTTAAAAATAGAGGTCGACCAATATTGTTTTTTTCAGGCCGATGCCGATCTTTTGAAATCCTGGTCGGCCGATGGCCAATTAATGCAGCCGATTTATTTTGGCCGATATGTGCTTGTTTTTAACCTCTTATTTGAACCTTTTATTTGAAAGATAAAATGTAACACAAATAATTAAGATAGACAAAATTTCTCAACAAATACATTTATTGAACACTTGACACTTAAATTAAAAATGTATAATGTAAAAACCTATTGTATAAATAATGTATAACAAATATATTAAATAAACAAAGCAGGTGTTACGAACTGCTCCGAGACACGAAGGTTGAGATCCAAATGCAGCTTTAATTAAGGGGCAATCCAGACACGTAATCCAATATTCAGAGCATCCAAGAGAAGCACAGGCATAACTAGGGGTGGGTATCGTTAAGGTTTTAATGGTATTACTATCTTACCGATACTGCTTATCGATCCGGTACTTTAATGGTATTCTTAACGGTTCTTTTTGTTATAATATATATATATATATATATATATATATATTAAACAAAGATAAACGTTATATAGGCACAGTGATTTCATTTCAGGAAGGTCTACTAACATTACTGCTCAGGTGTGGTCTAAAAAGAAATCTAATAATCTAGTAATCAATTGTAAAATAACACTGCATAGTTTATCATAGATAGATTAATGCTTATTAATGCAGAAGTTATTCATTCAAGAGCTGTAAGTGATTTTCTCTTTGCCTTTTGTTGTTTGATTCGCAGTAATGGCTCAATCGTCAACATGTTCATTAGACCGCTTCCCCTTTAAGACCGAGTCTAATAGGCTCCTGATGCAGCATATTTTCTCCCAACTATTTCCATAACTACGTCCATTTAAGACATAAACTGTGTTTAAGTGAATCTCCAAGCCGGTCGTTTTGACATTTTTGTGTATAGTTGATCGTTTATACGCGCACATGAAACACAAAATAGCCTATACTTTGCTTGTCTCTTTGCGGTGTGTTTCGGAGCGTGCGCCGCCTTGGGAACGGTATCTCTTGCGCTCTTTTTATTATTAAACGCGTCCCGCAATTTAGCAACAGTAGCTAGACTGCATTTTACAACAATCACCGATCGTGCTGATTCTGACGTTAAGTTTGAGTTTTAGGGAGAAATGTCAGTACACCGCTGTGAAGGGAAGGAAGTTGTGCTAGACAGAATGCGGCTTATGTATAAATATTATTTTTATAATCTTTGGAAGGCGAAATATAAAATAAAATCAGACTAATATCACAGATCTAAACCAGGCTACGTTTGAATGTTTAGTTCTGTCACTCATTTAGCTGGGCTCGTGTTCTCTCTCTCTCTCTCTCTCTGAATAGCTAAATTGCATCACAGACAAATGGTTTCATAGAATTATTATACATAGAAATGGCTGGCGAGATAAAATTACTTTCTCTTTATAGCAATAAAGAATGTATTTTCTTAATTTCTCCAGTACCGACAGCAGAACCGGTAACGTCCGAGATTACCAAAGCCAGTCCTTCAATAGCATATAGTGCGCGTTGGTATATTTTTTTAATACTTATTTCTCTGCATTGAGTGACAACCCTCTCAAATATAATACACACAAACAGAACAAATAAAAGTCTCAGATTCACTGTCTGTAATTGCAAAATTCTTGCTTGCTTATTGTGACATGATAGCAACCCTTCTGCTGTGATAATGCAACTTCAACTACACTATCAATATCCAAAGTAGCCGAACGTCATGTCGCGTTTTTTCTCGAAGTTGGCAGTAAAATATCAAAATTTTTTAATTAAATATAAAGAAGTTATACAAATTTAATCCTTACTGTTTTCTCCAAGGAACTTAGCTCCTTCCTTAGGCACTGGATGAGGTCTGTTCACTCTGCTGGAAAATGACTCTAGGGGCAGTGTGCGTCGAACACGTGTTCCACAACAACACTAGGCTGCCCACAGATGCGCCTGCCTAATAATCGGCTTGATATACTTGGATATTGGCCGATGCCGATTATGTAAACAAATTCTAAAAATCGGCCGATTAATCGGCGTCGACCTCTAGTTGAAAAGTAATACTAAGATTTGACTTTGTATTTTACATATGTGCCATATAATCATGCATATGTTTCAGATTGCTTTGTCATCCCAGTCCCACCAGTCATGTAAACCAAAAGAAGCACAAGATTATAAATGAGTGCAGAACAATTAAGCAAGTGCCCATTTGAGCACACTACAATTGTCAGACATCTTTTACCAGCATCGCCCCAGCCCATCAACACCTGAAAGCCCTGGACGGCAGAGGTAAGAAGGAAAGCCAAATCAACAAAGCCCTGGATCCAGGCCTCCCATGCACTTACCATGCGGGCTGGCAAAGTTGGAGGTCTGCCCCATTGAAATGCCCAGAGAGGAGGGAGAAGGGGTGGGCCCAAAAGGAGAAGGAGCCCGCAGAGCACTAGGGGAATTGGCTGCATGGATGTTCCCTGCACACAATTAACCAATCAGTGGCCTTGACAAGAGCATATGTCTCTCCCCTTCTTGCACGCTCACTTTTACACACTCTGAAGCTAAAGCGGGTCAGGAGCTGCAGGCCCCTTGTTGAGATGGGTGGTCACGTGTATGACTGTCAGCATGCTTCTCCTCTTTAGATAGGTGCATTCAACTCTGCATTCTGTGCATGGTGAGCATGGTGACGATGTCAACACACACAGACAGACTGGCAAAAGCATGCATATCCACATTCCACAAATAGGGAGAGCTGGTGGGACGCTATTGCAATGGGTTTGGCACCGATGAGAGAATGCTTGCTTGCTGCCAATTCTCTTCCTCCATGGTGGTATGAGCAGCACTTATGGCACAGACAGAGCAAAAGCATTTTACACTAGAGAGACACACACACATACCTGGAGACTGCGTTGCCATCATAGACGGCGAAGGAGGGACGTGGTACGGGTTGGGGGGCGATGTGAGGGGCGGGTACACCCCTCTGCCTGGAGGCTGCGTTTGCGTGTGGGGCATGAATGTGTCTTCCATGCTTATCGGGGAGGGAGGGTTGTCATCCTCATTGACTGAGCGTCTTCGGGCATCCTGGTTACTGTCCACAAACATGTTCAAGAATGTCTGTGGAAAATCATAGAAAAGAAAGCCTAAGCAACATGGGTTGCTGACCAGGTCTGTGTCTGTTTTTCATACATAAACTTTTGGTTTGCTTCGGGTTTGGGCTTGTAAAAGTGCACTTCCTAATAGAAAAAGTTGTGCCCAAAGAAATAAATGGTGCTTAATTTTTGATTAAGCCTGTTTAAAAGCTGTGCATCTTGGTCTACTTTCTTAAAGTGGTAATAAGGAATGATTGTTTTACCATTTGACAATATTGGCCAGGTTGAGTCAGGACACAGGGTCTTGTATACTAACAGAGTTTGGACTTCAACTTGATGCCTGTGCTGACCTTTACTAAGGTGTCACCTGAAATTCTCTACCCACCTTCAGTCCAGGGGCAGGGTAGAAGCCTTCAACTATCTTGGTGTTGTCGAAGAGACTGTAGGCCCCATCACGGATGGCTACTACACCTCTGCTACGACAGTAAATGTCAATGCAGTACATGTTGCGGAAGGCCAGGCGGATGTGTGTGGGTGATTGGGGTAGGATGGAGAAGCATTGGTAAGCCGTGTTTGTCCTTTGGGTGAGACCAAGCATTGGCACTGTGGGCAGCTTGTTGATGGCATTGAGAGGAGCTTGAGTATCTGAGAGCACCTGAGAAAAAGAGGAACTGAGTCTATCATTCAACACTACTAATGAAGTAGAAACTAATGAATAGTGATAGACCATTATAAATTTAAATAATTGACATTTCACTTAAATCTAAATGTTTCTCCAGGTTTATACATTTAACGTTACTCAACTCTTAGGTAGAAAAATAGATACACTGTCAACATACTACAAAGTAGGCTAAATATTGTCTAGTTAATTAGGGATGCACCGATATGAACATTTTTGTCCAATACAATACCAAATTTAACCAAAAACTATAAACCAATATTTTGCAACTTACTCAGCTTATTTTGTCATCAGATCACTGATTTGCATAGGAATTGTTTCAAAGAATGTACAAAATCTATTTTACTGTTCAAACAATAAATAATTTCCATTAAACATGGATTGGATCTGTTGAACAAATGAAAGGCCAACATTTTAAGAGAGCCACAATGAAAGATAAATAAGATAAAAATATATATTTTTTAATCTGTTGGCTTTAGCACAATAACAATATAAAAGCAATTTATAAATATTACACTTAAATGTTCTCTAATCTATATAAATATACAGGCCAAAATATACAGTATAGCAACCTTTATACATTTTAATAGGGGGTCCCTTGCAAGGTGATATTTGGGGGTCCTTGGCACCAAAAATTTTGAAAACCCCTTGTCTAGAGAACCATTCATCAGCTGATAACAAGCTGTTTTGTCATGATCGGCCGATACCAGTGCTCGCTTTGCAGATTTACAAAAGTGGTAGTTCCCCTTTGTGTCAGTTGCAACAATTACTGGGAGCCTTGCCAATGGATAATGCACATTGAATTTTCTAATATTTCTTGGTGAATTGAGAGTACATGTGACCCACTTCATCAAAATAAGTTATAAGTTGCAATGAGCAGTTTTTTAACAAACTTGTTGACCATTTTTGGTCTATAAATGTAGATTTTTATTTTTTATTTTTTAACGCGGTATGTCAAATCACTTCAGCTGCTGTCAATTTAAACAGTAGCACATCATATATATTCTCTGCTCCGATCATTGCTTCTCGTTTACCTCAGGAAAGTTCTCCAATGGTCCATTGTTGGTTAGCTAGAAAAAATAACTCTAGAGAAGGGCATATTGCTAGAATTTTAAATACCATCATTATATAAAATTAGTGTTTATTGTCTCCCCTGCTGTCTTCTACAGCACTGGCCATAGAAAAGCCCATGGTTGACAAATACTAGTGAAAGAGTCTCCTTAAGCAAGACTTTTTTAAAGTAAGCTACACAATAATGGCAAAAAATTTAAACTGTACTCTACTGTTGTACTCTCAGCTGTTAACTCTTTAAACTTTAAATGTGAATATCCTTATGATGAAAGGATTGTGTTGTAGCATTCCTGTTGCATTGCATGTTGCTAAATAAGTCTAAATAAAAATACAGTGAATAAGCATACCAAATGCATACTATGCTTAACTGTTTAAATTAAATAAAGTTTTTCAGTCATTTAGTGAGAAAAGGGCTGTAGATACCTGTAGAAGTTGCACTACATTGGGTGTCTTGTTGAACATCTCTTGAAGTTGGTGAAGAATGATGTTGTGGCAGTTGCTACAGCCGGAGTTGGGCCCCACAGTTCCCAGGGCCAGATGGTAACGCTGGGTCACCGAGTTCCATTGTATCGTCACCTAAGAGTAACAGGATACAAATTGTAGTCAAGAAACAAGTCTGCTTTGGACAAAATTATAAAAGAAAAAGATATTCTTTACAATTGATTATCATTAATAAAATGATATTAAGATTAAAAGGTTTTTACCGAGCTGCCTTTGGAGTTGCCATAACACAGAACCAGCTTTCGGTAATTATACAGCCGTATCTCTGAGAAAAAGCTCAAATAGGAGGGCATTTCTGGAGAGCAAATTGTAGATTAATAGTGATTAATTACAGGCAATTAAGGAAGTTCTGAGCATGCTGCTTCACTTCAAAACATTCCTAAGTCATGTATATTTTCATAACTAGATGAATATCTAGATATGAGAATCTAAATCACTAATTTGTCAGTCAACTGATAAAACAGTGGTAAATTAGTAAATAATGACAGGAACACGTTAAATGTCAATAAACGGTATGTAACAAAATATACTAAGCACAATGCGCCAAGTGTCTAATCATTTTTCTGACCTCGCTGAAAGTCAAATGCAGCACAAAGTGAAAAGAGAAAAAAATCTGTCAACATATTTGGTGTTTAATAAACAGCTAGGAATGTATATGTAATTGGAGCAATGAGATTTCATTCTGGTCAGTTTACCCAGTGCGATGTGACAAAAAAAGAAAATAGTGGACAAAAAAAATGCCTTGTCTCTCATCATTGTTGACAGCCACATCTGGTTAGGACAAAATGGACAAAAAAAGGATGCGATTCAACGCTTGTCACATTGCGCAAGGACGTGGTCTAACAGTGGTACATACCAGGTAAGGAGCGTGAAAACTCCAGAATACATTCATAAAGCTGACTGATGCTGTTCCAGTCATTCAAGAACATTTCCACCACCTTCCTGCCACCCACTGGCTCTGACAGGGGATTCTCGTACGTCAAGTAGACATGCCGTGTGGAAGCTGGGTCAACATACCAAAAAAAGAGACAACTTTAATACATACCCAAATTTGCATTGTTTTGAAAGCTGTTTGCGTACAAGTTCCAGTCTTTACCTTGCTCTTTACTAGATGTGCTGTTAAGAGGGCAACTGGCAAAAACCAATTCTGCCACCCAGGTGCGATTATTGCGGCCTTGCAGTCTGAACGTGCAGTCCAGCAGGGTGCGTTCTAGAGCTTTTCTTGTTTCCTCATTCACTCCCTTAGAAGGCGGAACTCTGAGTGATGAAGGGAACGTAATTAGTATATTTGAAAATGCCAAAAGCAAACTGCAATTCATATTCATGTGTGCTAGTCTGGTTTATCAGCTTTATAAGAGATGCTGAACTGATATTATCAAGGGTTAAATCTTACTTTAGAATGCGAATGGCATGGCTACAGCCGTCTCCCTCAACCTGAACCCCCTGATGAGGAATCTCCATATTGGACAACTATGTGAGGGGAAAAGGCAGAGACCAAGAACAATTAATAAGCACCAAATGTGACACATTCATAAAAGAAAGCTTCATATAAGAAAACAAACAAAGCCTTTCTTTGTCTTCTAATGCATATGTAGTACAAAGTATGACCGAAATTAAAATTTCAACACACTGTTAGCATGCGAAAAACCCCATTTGAGATGCTGTGTCTCTAATATTTTAAGTAGCAGTGCTTTAAAGGGGAGGAATTTAAAGTTAATTCTGACCCATTCCTATTCAGTACCTCACATCGTAGTCCAATGAGGGGCATGTTGGTGTCACACATGGCCACCAGGTGGGCCAATTCCTTATTGAAGGCACACATCTCTCCAGACCTCTTGGGTTTCTTCGGTTCAATGGCATTTTGCTCTCCTGACAACTGTGGAGTGACCAAAACAAGCTTATTGATTACATATAACAAAAATAACATTAAAAAGACACCAGTTTAAAAGGGCCTATAAAAAGAAGAAACCACCTCTTTTACTGCGTCAATCGTTTAAAAAATTATAATCAAAATTAATTACACGATGTGCCGATCAATAAATCGAATTAAATCGCATAAATGTTTACTTTGAAAGGCCCCAAAATAAAGATAATTTTGAATATGATCATTCAAATAATTATAAATATATAATATTACTATTCAGTCTATTCAAATAAATTAAATTAAAAATATATATTGTGGCAACAATCAAGTATTTAGACAATACAAAGTGTATTTAAAAGTCAAAATATTGTTAGTCTTATTTCCATTTCATTGAACAAACCCTATTATTATCCTGTTACCCTATAACCCTCTGCTCTATTTTTATTTTTGGATTATGTACACGAGCATCAGATGGACACTTTGAGCATCTCACTAGTTTTCATAGTCCTAAATGCTGTGTTTTTACTATGCCATCTTAATTATATGAACAAAATGCTTTTTGAGATGCCTGCTCTGTCTAGCTATGCAAAAGCGTGTCTGTGGAAGGCTAAGCTGCCTGCTCGTTGGTTTGACAAGGCGTGTTGCCTGTGCAGCTGCAGACCTGAATACCCCCTACTACATCAAGGTGGAAAATGTAACTTGAATTGCTCCAAAAGTAGGAACATTAATTATTACAGAATTTATGGATGTATGATTAATTGCATTAATTGTTTTCACGCAATATTTTTTATATCATTAAATTGCACAAAATTAATGCATTAAATCGACTGCCACAGATATAAAGTTATGCATTAAAGCTGAAATGTATCTTTCCAAATGGAATTGCAAAAAGACACATTATTTTCAAAACAGCTTTCTGAAAATGGCTTTGTCTTTGATCAAACAAAACAGTAGCCCAGCCCCCAACTCGCACCATTGGTTCATTGAGTCATTGTTGTTGTCTATCAAAACGGGTTGCACAAAACAAACAGTGGAATTTTCATAGTGCCACAGAGACACTGTGTTGACAGTTTACTTGTTGTCTCTCCATATTTAGCTGGGATAGGAGAACGTATTTAACACCGAAAAAGTTACATACTTAAGCTTCAACTGAACAACTTTGCCACTCAAGACTGCTCTCCTGTAGAGCCATACAACAGAACAGAGTGTACAATAATATTTGGGTTAGCATATTTAGTTCAGTATACCTTCCTTTTGGCCCCAAGCCGAGCTATTCGACCATAAGAAATATCCTGCACCAGCTCCTCCAGGTTGGGCTTAAATTGCTGCAAAAGCTGAGCAGAGGGCAGCCCATCCTCACCCTCCATCTGACTCACAGACAGGAAGTAATACTTATACTGTAGCTCTGTTAGACTGCTAGCCACTTCAAACATCTCCACCACCTGAGAAACGTTGAGAGACGATGAGATGGAGTCAGTACACACAAGCCTTTAGTAAGTTCCTTGTAAAAGAGGAACAATTGTTAAATGTTGTACGCCACACTCTACTATGCGTGCACTGGGTACCACTAACTACTGAAGCATAGTAGGCAATCCCTCATAAGTTTAAAAGAATGTTTTCAGGGTTCAAAACGAGATCTACATATGTGGTCAATTACCACAGACAGAAATTTTGACAATTCAAAATTATTTTATGTGGTTAAGAACAGAATACTCTTAAATTGAAAAAATATGTTAGTTTTTATTTCATTTGCTACAAAAGGAATATTCCTTCACTAGATAATTTTTTTTGCCATTTACAATATAGTATTGTGGAAGGCGGGTGAGTTTAATGAAGAGGCGATGTTTTGTCAGGTTGCCCACAGGGTGATTGGTTGAATTGGACAGATG
Source organism: Xyrauchen texanus (assembly GCF_025860055.1). Lineage (NCBI taxonomy): Eukaryota > Metazoa > Chordata > Actinopteri > Cypriniformes > Catostomidae > Xyrauchen > Xyrauchen texanus. Next base: position 31,597,301 of record NC_068293.1, on the reverse strand, counting down.
GAGAGTGTCTGTGCACAGTGTGGGAAGATGCTTCACAGACTGTCGACACCTCTGCTCTCCCAGCCAGAACCTATTTGAAACAAAATACACTTACGATCAGCCACTGATACCGTTATGATGGAAACACACCAAGAGCAAAAAAAAAAGAAGCTTACTTTAGCTGCTGTAACCATGTGACCATGCGCTTCATGTCATCGTTGATGTTCTTCTCAATGTCGTCCAACATGGACTGATCTGGAAAGCACGTTAAGTTTCAATGATATCATTTGTTCAAACAAACTGTGATGTGAACCGAATTCACTTGAATGGATCTGTGACTAACCGACTCCATAGAGCATTGGCTGAAACATCCCCGAGTGCAAATCAACAAATATGTGGAGACACTCAGATCGGCCGCAGGGCTCCAGTATTGGTATGACCAGTGTGGGTAGGGCCGTCTCGATGAAGGCTGAAAAATAAACGACACTAAAATAACGAGTCTGTTTTATAAACGCATTAAGGCACTCAAGGCTGTGACGTATAAATATACATATTGGCAATAATGGTCTCTTTTACATAATTATCTTAAATCAGACTAGTTAATCACTGCAAAACATTCCATTTTATCATACTAAAGGCCACAGCAAGCACTGGCTGAGTGAAGCTCTCTGTGGTGTAATGGTAAGGCTCACAGTTGTCACTGGGGTTGCTACTTTTCAGGATGGCTTTGAGTTCCTGCAGTTTCTGATTTGAGCGGGCATGTACACTGTCAATCAAAAGCTTTTCCACTGAGAGATGATCAATCTACAGAAAGAACAGAAACAAAAAGACTTGATCAGCTTTCCATGTATCATTAGCTCTACTGAGAAGGGATAACGAGAACTCATCTTCAAGGCAATACTCACCTTCATGGCTCTTTCCATTAATCTGGAATCACAGGCAGGCAGTGGAGGCTCATGGGAGATCTGTAATGGCTTGGAACCATCAGTCTCATCAATTTTGATTGTGACCTTGTGCACCGATGCCGTGCCAGTCCTTCTACCCAGGACCTGTTGACTACAAGGCAAAAGCATTAGATCCAAATCCAAAGAAGAGAAAATCACCCACTACTGAGATTTGCACATTTTGAAACCTACTTCCAGACAGACAGCGTCAGGCACTTGGCAGGAATGTAGCGCTCCACCTGCACTAGATCACCCCACCGCTCTCTTATTAACATCAGAGTCTGGGAGTGCAACACCTCGAGCTGCAGTGATAGGCAAAATGAATCTGATACCATTCATCAAGGAAATAATACGTGACTCACTTGCATATAAAGTGAAGTATTAACAGCGCTTCACTTTTTACCCATTTTGTTATGTTACAGCATTATTCCAAAATGGATTCAATTACTTATTTTACTCAAAATTCTACAAACAATACCCCATAATGACAATGTGAAAGAAGTTTGTTTGAAATATTTGCAAATTTATTAAAAATAAAAAATGAAAAAAGTCACATGTACATAAGTATTCACAGCCTTTGCCATGACACTCAAAATTGAGCTCAGGTGCATCCTGTTTCCACTGATCATCCTTGAGGTGTTTCTACAACTTGATTGGAGTCCACCTGTGGTAAATTCAGTTGATTGGACATGATTTGGAAAGGCACACATCTGTCTATATAAGGTCCCACAGTTAACAGTGCATGTCAGAGCACAAAGCAAGCCATGAAGTCCAAGGAATTTTCTATAGACCTCTGAGACAGGATTGTATCGAGGCACAGATTTGGGGAAGGGTACAGGAAAAATGTCTGTAGAATTGAAGGTCCCAATGAGCACAGTGGCCTCCATCATCTGTAAATGGAGGAAGTTTGGAACCACCAGGAATGTTCCTAGAGCTGGCCGCCCAGCCAAACTGAGCGATCGGGGGAGACGGGCCTTAGACAGGGAGGTGACCAAGAACCCGATGGTCACTCTGACAGAGCTCCAGCGTTTCTCTGTGGAGAGAGGAGAACCTTCCAGAAGAACAACCATCTATGCAGCACTCCACCAATCAGGTCTGTATGGTAGAGTGGCCAGACAGAAGCCACTCCTCAATAAAAGGCACATGACAGTCTGCCTGGAGTTTGCCAAAAGGCACCTGAAGGACTCTCAGACCATGAGAAACAAAATTCTCTGGTCTGATGAAATAAAAATTTAACTCTTTGGCCTGAATGGCAAACGTTACGTCTGGAGGAAACCAGGCACCGCTCATCACCTGGCCAATACCATCCCTACAGTGAAGCATGGTGGTGGCAACATCATGTTTTTCAGCGGCAGGAACTGGGAGACTAATCGAGGGAAATATTAATGCAGCAATGTACAGAGACATCCTTGATGAAAACCTGCTCCAGAGCGCTCTGGACCTCAGACTGGGACAAAGGTTCATCTTCCAACAGGACAACGACCCTAAGCACACAGCCAATATAACAAAGGAGTGGCTCCGGGACAACTCTGTGAATGTCCTTGAGTGGCCCAGCCAGAGTCCAGACTTGAACCCGATTGAACATCTCTGGAGAGATCTGAAAATGGCTGTGCACCGACACTCTCCATCCAACCTGATGGAGCTTGAGAAGTCCTGCAAAGACGAATGGGAGAAACTGCCCAAAAATAGGTGTGCCAAGCTTGTAGCATCATACACAAAAATGGTAAAAGGTCTGCACTTATATAGTTCCTTTTTAACCTTAACGGTATTCAAAGCACTTTACACTGTAACACATTCACCCATTCATACACACATTCATACAACATAATCATACATTCATAATGCAAGGCACTAGCCTGCCATTGGGAGCAACTTGGGGTTCAGTGTCTTGCCCAAGTACACTAAGGCATGTGGAGTTGTGTGGGCTGGGATTCAAACCACCAATCCTGCGATTCGTTGCCGACCCACTCTACCAACTGAGCCAAGGCTGTAATTGGTGCTAAAGGTGCTTCAACAAAATATTGACCTTAAGGCTGTAACATAACAAAATGTGGAAAAAATTAAGCGCTGTGAATACTTTCCGGATGCACTGTATAAACTCAGTCAGTCAATCTAAATGATCAGGAACTACCTTTTAAAGACACACCTGACTTGATGTATGTTCCTCATGACCTTAACATTTTGATTTAAAGAAAGGCTGGTAACACTGGTAAGTGTACATCAAAAGATCTGGGCTAGTAAAACTAAGGTTATGGGTTTGACCCACAACAGGAATTGATTGTTAACAAATCAACTGGTCTGCAAAACCACAGAAACCAATTCATGCTGGAAGGATACGAAGGCAACTGTACATGTCTTGAAGAGGCTTGTCATCTCCAAACAGGCGGGACTGTACAAGCTCATGGATAAAGTTCACCTGCATGCTGTGGACCAATGCCCTTCCATCTGAAAATAAATAAAAAAACAAGATCACAAAAGTTGTAAACACAAGGGCACATGCTCATGGCCTGCAAGTACTACACACTGAGAATGTCTTACCTCCAGTCTCCTTGTCTTCGACTAGAATCTCTAGTTTAAGTAATCTCCAGGGGATATCAGGATCGTCTCCCATAACAGTCAGTGTAGCCTCAAATTCCCCTTCGACACGAAACTTCACTCGGCCATTGGCTTGACAAGGAAAGAAGTAACAAGCATAAAAAACAAGCAAGATATTTAATAGTTATACAGAACATTGATAAAACAAAGTAGCCTAATAGTAAAAGTTCAGAAACAAATTCCTGCATAGAATACCAGTAGGTGTGTGGACCTGGAACTTACCCACGGTTAAGTTGGCCAGCTGTGGGGGTAAGTCAGTGGTGACTAGTCGATGCCGCAAGATTTGATTCAGCTGATTTAGTGTGGTATGCTTCTCTGCTTTGGTTATAGGGTCTGGAGGAATAATTTTGTCCTGAAAAAGAAAAACAACATTCTCCAGCCTGATCTCATGAACATTACATGACTGTGGCAAAATTTTTCCAATTACGTATAAAATTAAGCACCTTATTACACTCATCGCTGCAGTTTCCTAGTAAAATATCCATAGGGGGCACCAAGAGAGAGTGAAATAGTGTGATAATCAGACAAGATTTTTAAGGTGAATATTAGATGAAGTTTTAATGAGTTAAAGTACCTCCAAAAACTAAAACTTTAACCTAAACCTAACCAACAGTGTCCTAAAAGCAAATGAGAGGTGAACAGAACAGACATCAGAAGATGATGTCTATCCCCTGATCCACAACGTGGAGATTTATTGAATTCAAATATACATAAGTGATATATCTTGTATACAAGTTATTTTTAACAGTAGTCTAATCACTGATATATATTTAGAACTGGATTGCTCATGACGTCATAGCAGTGAACCAACTTCGCCACTATATTGCTATGCCCAAACATTCCAATGTCCCCATCTCATTTAAGCATGTAAACAATCATTTAATAGCCGATTTTATATCTGAAATCTAGATGTACATCCCTACAATGCAAACGTCCCACACGTAATTAAAAGTCGTGAATTTTTCCTGTTTCTTGAAACCTTGAGTAAGTTACATATATCTGTATCAAACAGTATCCACCTCTAACAAACTTCAGTGGCAAACAGATCAGCTGAATGTAAACAAGTTCACTGAAACTAAGGTAAGATACAAACAGACATTTTCAGACTTATTTATTGTGAACATTGAAGTGTTTGTTTTATGTTTTCATCAAAAAAGTGCCTTGTTCTTACAGTCACTTGAATAAGAGTGCGCTCTCCCTCTATCACACGCACAGCGGATACTCGGAAAGAGAGACACACAAAGCAAAGTTGGATAAAATTAAACTTATACATTACGTTTAAATGGCAAATGAACACGTATTTATGAAATGTATACATGTATGACTACAGAGAACACTTCAATATTAAAACAAGCAAATCCATTTCAGGCGATTTAGAAATCCCGGTTAGGGCTGCTCGATAATGACAAAAATGATAATCATGATTATTTTGGTCAATATTGAGATCACGATTATTTAACAGAATTACTCATTGACTTTGTAAACATCATGCATATATTGAACTTTTTAAAAAACTTCCTTGAACTTGAAATGGGTGCAGCTGTTACTAGAATGCTAGCGAAATATAAAATTATGCACTCTGGATTATTTTCAACAGCAGAACAAGAATATGAACGTTCTAATAAGTGACACAGGCCTAGGCTATCATAAATATAGTCTGTTTTTCCATTATTGGCATTTATTCAGTCTGCTTGTCCGATCAGGCAAGTAAAATTCTCTTTAACTTGCCACTTCAAAAATCAACTATTTGACTATATGCAGTATTATAAAAGAAGATATTATGCTGGGGTGTTTCATTGCAAAATGGAATGTGGCACAATAATCGTTTTATCTCGATTATCTTGTTTTTATAATCGTTGGAAGCCAAAATCGTAATGAAAATAAAACTTGATTAATCGCCCATCCCTAATCCCGGTCTGACTTTTTTTAAAGCCCATTTCAGGTGTAAGGATATATTGACACCCTAAACAAGAAGATATTTCAGCTTTTCCTACTTACATTACAACTTTTGGACAGTTTTCCTGCTTCCTTTGGTGATTGTTGTGCTGCACTGATAGACTGAACACTGGGGCAGGTGAATGCTGACACCTCCCTTGTAACAAATATTATCCATAACAAGCCAATTAAACATTAAATATGAGTCACTAGAGGGCAAAATGCAACTGTCGAATCTGCAGGTTGGAGACGGTAAAACGGGGGTGTTTCAGTGTCAATCATTGATGCTCTATGGCAGTTTGGGCATACCAAGATAGCCGCTCGAACACTTCCAAAGGCAAGCCCTTTGATATGTCCCGCCAAAACCTCCAATTTCAATAAGAATTATGTCAACACAGGACAGTAAATTGCGCTTGTAAAAATTGGGTTAGGATAGGTCAGGGTTAGGTTTATAGGTCTTCAAGGTTTGACTACTCACCCGGATACATGTGGGCAGGCGTGGGTAAGAGCCCGTGGTGAGTACATCAATGGCAAATGGGATGGCAAAGCTAGGCAAACGAGCATGTACCAATGCATCCCTGGCCAGCGATGCCAGTCGGTCGGCCGTATCAACAAATAAGTATGCTTGTTGATCCAGAAATGAGGAGATCATCTGAAAACAGAGATAAGAATGAGTTCTCCATCAACAGCAATGACAATAACTCGTAGCTCCTGATGATTATGAGGAAACAGATCCCGTACCGCACATTTCTCCACCTTCCCAGCATTACTTGCCCATTTCACAAGAGCAAGTAGACGTACAAAGAGCTGCCGTGACCGACTGGCAAACTGAACGATTTCAATTTTCCTGTCAGAAACGGGTCAAGTCAGTAACATTCAAATGTGAGAATAATGCAACCAATTTTATAATCCTGCTTCAAATGAATAAAAGATGTTTCGCCACCATGGCAATTTCTTACCTTTCCATGTCCGTTTTTCGTGGGAGTCTGTGAAAATCATCAAGGATATGGTTAAAAAATGTCAAATGACAGCACAGGCATTTTACATCTAGAATTAGAAGAGTGAACTTCAAGACCTTGTAAAGACCATTTGGCTCAGAAAAAAAACTAAAAACAAAACAGGCAATATCTTTATACATATTCTCTTCATATGACTAGTGTTTTGGTAGTTCAATAAACTTCAGGGACATCTGCTGGAGGAAGAGCAATATGTTGCAGTTTATATGATTTTAGCTAAAATACTTCCAAAAACGTCTATTTCTCTCCACTTTTCTTTAACTGAACTGCCTGACTGAGCACAACTCAAAACAAACTGATCTCATAACAAGACTAATGAATATCTGACAGTGCTCAGACATGTTCTGAAAAACCAAAACAACATTGAGGATACTTATAGGTGCAGGAGAGATAAAGTTAGATATCAAACTAAATCTAACTCCACTCAGATTAACCACATCAAGTCAGATATCTGATGAACTCACAGCTCAGCCAGCAGAGTGATCTCATGGTAGGTTCGCTGCAGCAGAAACTCGATCAAGAGACTCAGTCGGACACCTTGAGTGGCCGGGGCTCCTGGAGGAGCCTGCGGGGCTGAAGTCGGGCCACCGGCGGGGACCAGCTGCCCGTCCGAACCGATCTGAACCGGAGCCATTTTAAAACACAACAGAAGAGATATGCGGTTACGGAGTCGACTCTGTCCTCGCGTTTACCGTAAACCGTGTCAAGAGAATATAATCAAGCTTTCGTTTTAATGTTGATGTGTGTCTAAATCGATTTCACCCCATTGAGAAACGATAAAAGGAGTCTGTAACGTGTTAGCGGGAGAGAGATGGAGACCCGCCATCAGCCAGCGGAGAGCTGAAGCAGGAAACCAAACTGTTCATTCCTCCCAATGGCCGCGGAATTAAATGTTTTAAATTACAAGTCTATAAGAGAAAAAAAAAACAAGCATTTTTTTATGGGATTAATCTGTTTCACAACTCATATAGATGATAGTCTCACTTAATAAATAAACTAAAATTTGGGGATTTCAGGAGTCAAATAAAATTTTTACGCAACATTACAGCCGAATAAAGTGAGAAACTGATAAGACCTTTATTTTGTAAAATAAACTGCCCTATTGAACTTCCGGTTTTATTTACTTATTCATTCAAAATCTTTGGTAATACCAAACAAGTGCAAACTTGTAGTGAAAAAAAGTAGTGAAACTGTGGTGAAAGGCTCTGCACAATGCAAACGCAATATAATATAAACATACAAAAAATAAAAAACAAAATGTATCCGATTCTTAACCAATGACAACAACATATTTATATTAAATTAAACAAATAAAAAAAAATATATATAGAAATGTGTTAAATAGCTCTATATAATAAAATGGGTAGGTTAAAATTATTACCACAATGAATTAATGTTTAATTTACAATATCATATTATACTCTAATAAATGTAGAGTAAACATTTTGTTGAATTTTCTCTGTCTTAATGAAATACGCTTCAAATACATTAAAAACTAGCATTAAGAGGTGTGACAGTGAAGTGCCAAGCAACATTCATAACCTGGGCATAGGAGCAAAAGCAATGACATGTTTCTCTAGAGGTGGAGTTTATGTGCCCAGCTCATCTCAGTTTGGAGTGTGCGTTGGAAGAGACGCACTTAAACTTTACATGGAGACTTACTTTAATGATCAAAGCACGGAATGTTCCGCCTCTTCAAACTGCAACGACGGACAAAGGTATGACCATAACTTTCATTATCTATATGATGAAGTGGTGTTATTTATAAGATTCATCTTGGCGGGACGCTCGCTATTGGCAATGGTCCACAACACCTGTGCGTCAAGTGATGTGTGCGTCATTGTCATTCATATAAACATTTACAGAAGTAAAAAGCACTTTAGACAGTGCACTTTAAAAATGTTCAGAATGAAAATGTTATTAAACTATATTTAATTTTTAACTTATTTTCGAGCAATTTTATGGAATAATTTGGATTTTCCATTAAATCATCCAATAATATCTAAAAACAAGTCTTTAAATGTGTCTGTAGGGTTGACCGATATGGATTTGAGAGGACAGAGGATTTCAACTATGAATCCTATGAGAAGCTGATGTCCGAGTATGTAGGAGTGCTCACTAGAAGGTCGAAAAAGTGGTCTAAACTTGTGCAGGGCACTGTCAAAGTGGAGAAGAATTTAAGAGGTGGGCGAGTTTGTATGCACATGTGCATGCACTCAACTTTTTTTATGATACATTTTTCTATTTGGCGATGGAACAAATCTATATACAGGTTTGTGCAAATAAATTGACTCAAAAGTGGGTGGGTAAAAAACACACACACAACAAACAAAACTAAGTAGATACACACATTAACAGTCCCTATCATACATTTATGAGAAACCTCGCCTCAATTAAGTTCTTGCACATTAAACACAATCTTGAGCAATGCAACATAGAAAGCCCCAGTGGGGAAATGTATGTACATGTTTCCCCTTTTGCATAGCTGTCTTCTGGTTTTGCAGTGAAACGATATGTGAGGAAGGGGGTGCCATGTGAACATCGCACTCAGATCTGGATGGCAGCTAGTGGAGCTCAGGACCAGCTGAATAGGAATCCTGGCTACTATCATTCTCTATTAAAGGCTCAGCATGACCCTGAGATAGAAGAGGTTATACGTGCTGGTATGGTATTTCTACTGCAGATGAGTCATCGAATCATATTTTAATTTAAAGACTGATCATATTTTTTTTTTCTTTTCAGATATGCACAGAACCTTCCCTGACAACATTCAGTTCCGTGACTCCTCCCAGCCATGTTTACAAAAAGCCCTGTTTAATGTACTTCTGGCATATGCACACCACAATAAGGATGTTGGTTACTGTCAGGTACAACACTGGTTTGACACATGCCCATTTGTAGGTTTGGACACTAATGTGTCACATTAATCCATGATTGAACTTCCCACTGTAGCCGGGAATCTACTAAAACTATTGTAGTACAAGGATCTTAGTGAAATGTCAAATATAATGAGGGAGGAAGTATAACACTGCTGTAATTTCGGATTGTTTATCCTGTCAATATTATGACTAAACCTGCTGTACCTGTCTGCATGATCACATCAGCACTGAAATGTATATCCCACATGCATTCCTTGTTGACTTTTAGGGAATGAACTTCATAGCTGGATACCTCCTCATCATCACTAAAGATGAGGAGAAATCTTTCTGGTTAATGGATGCTTTACTTGGCAGGATCTTACCAGGTCAGTCTCTTTTACCCACTAATATGTTGAAAATAAAGCATCATCTATCACTACAATAGGCAAAACACAAACACATTTTATTAATTCACACAACTGACACAGAAAAGCAAACTATATATTCACAGAAAATTTGTTATGCATTTATCCCTTATATTAATGACCGCCCCATCACCTAAAATACTAGAGGCAAAATGAAATTTGAGTGCCCAATACGTATCACATAAAACTCTGAACCCTCAACCAAAATTCTTGGATCTTAACACACTGCAAAAAAACATGGGTTTGTGTCCCCTTCTTCTGATTGGCATCGCCAGCAGGTGGGTGTATCTTTAAGACCAAGCCTATACAATCTAGAGGGGGTCCAATAGAATCAATGTAAAATCTTAAATTGCAAAAGGCACACCCTTGCCTCTCTAGATGTAGACTTGATGTATTTTAGAATCCTAGCCCACACTCCCCCCTCCAATACCAAGTTTAAATCCTTCTCCCATAATATCTTGAGAGAAGATGAAGCTCTGTCCCCAGACTCTGAAATAGCAGGGAGTAATACACTGATGCCTCATGACCTCTTCCAAAAGCAGTTATCACCAATCAATATCCATCACTCTAGGGGGTTGTATACTACTCCCAGAAATATTACATAGCAGGTGGCACATCTGTAAATACCTAAAGAATTGAGACCTGGGAATCCCAAAATGTTGAACCATATTTTCAAAGGATCTCAACACTCCACTCTCATATAGGTCACCGAGCGTAATAACCTCCCTCACAATCAACTCTGTCCAGCAGAAAGGGGACTTATTAATACATAACTTTGGGTTCAGCCATATGCTCGAAGCAACATTTGAATAAATTTCAGAATTAAACACTCTGGACACTTTCGTCCATACCACGTGCAAATGCGTAGACTAATAATAAAATATAATCTGCATAAAGCAAAAGCTTATGTGCCACACCTCCAGGCATCACCACTGGAAAAATCATCCTCCTTTCTTATCGCAGCTGCTAATGGTTCCAGGGCAAGACAGAACAATAATGGTGAAAGAGGGCAACTTTGTATTATATCTGTATTTCAATCGGGTCAATTCTCGGAGGCCATTATACGACATCCGGTGCTTCAGCTCTGCACTTTTAATATTCCCTTACAATTCCACAAGTTTTTGCGCTTCAGATTTTTTGGTGAATGTGGCATACTATATGATCCGGCCCTTAAGAACCACCTTAAGTGCCTCCCAAGCCACACCCACAGAGGATCTGAGGACCAGTTGGTCTCCATATAGACTATAGATATGATTTCAGCCTTTAGCATTTGTTGGATATCAGGATTTTGCAAAGGGAATACATTAAAGGGGTCATGACATGGGTTTTTTTATTGTATTATTATGTTCCCTTAGGTGCAATTATAGTATTAATATATTTTTTTTTAAGAAAAACTTTTAAAATCTAGTGATTTATGACCTTTTCCCACCCTGTTTCTCATCCTCTGATTCAAACAGTCTGTTTTGGGGGCGTTTTCCATTTAAGACTTCAGTGTTAACGCCCACTGTTATGATTGGCTAACGTCAGTGCCTATGTATCAATTATTGACGCCCCCAGCCAGAACAATATGCAAGTAAACTAAGTAAAAACACTGTGATTATTCATAATGAATGAAATTGCGCTTTAAAAAGTAGTTTAAAGTTTAAAATAGATTACTTACAGTTTGCGTCGTCGTTGTTCCCAGAATAGTCGGCACGGACTTATCTTTGAGCAACAGTTTTCTGGCAAAGCCAGCATCATATTGAGATTTGTTCTCAAAACAGTCATCCTTAAAATGTACAGAACAAACGCTTAAGTTAACACTGCCGTGACTGGGACGTCCGCAAAAATAAACTGCATCCATTTTTCCCTGACGTCTGGATCTTTCGGCAGCTTATTCAGAGGTTTTGTTTGACCACAGCCAGGAACAGCACATCTGTGTGGCATCGTAATTTTCCTGTGCACAAGTAGTCTCTGTCAGAGCTCGCTGTCCATCGACTGAACACTTGTGAGGCGCACGCAATACGAAATGAGCGTAGTTGTCTTGCGCTTAAAGCGTAGTTATCTTGTGCTGGAGGCGGTCATATGCAAACGCTGGTACGTCACTTCTAACCATCACGTCACTTCTAACCATGAATCCAGAACGAGCTGTATTTTGAGCTTGATTAAATAAATGATTCGTTTAGAATGGGGAGGACGTCTTAAAATATTAAACTTGCAGGACGTTTTAATGATACAAAGACCTCTTATATACCAAAAGATCAAGGCAAATTTGGTTTCTCATGTCATGACCCCTTTAAAGTGCAGATGAAATGAGGGACTCTATTCTAGTTTAAAGCTTATGGACTGATGAAAAAAAATGATAGTCCCTACCAGATGGGTTCAAAAATCTCCTAATATCTGTCCATCAAAAGATTAAAGTCTCCTCCCAATATTATATAATGAGGGGTGCCAATGGCTTGCAACATCCCTTCAAGAGCTATAAAAAAATCCCTGATCATCAGCGTTAGGTGCATAAATATTATAAATATATATCCTTGAATTTCAGCTAAAACAATAATCACTTTTCCTAATTTATCTTTACTCTGTTGGAGACATTTTAATTGTAGATATTATTTATCAGCATAATGGCTATCAGCACTGTATAAAAAAAAATGCCCACCCCATATCTTTCCAGATTTTTCAGCTTCCTGTGGAGAAAGATGAATTTCTTGTAACACTATATCATATTTCTTACGCTTAAGAAGAGAAATAACATTCCTTCTTTTTATGCGGTGCCCCCAACCATTCACATTCCATGTGGAGGGTGACAATCCACTCATATTAGCATTTGACATTAATAGATTGTGTGTCAAAAACAAGATAATAAAGACCACATTCCAACATAAGTGCAACAATCAAAACCCGAATATCCCCCAGAACCAAACAAACAGAAAAAATAAAAAAAGTGCTCATTAATCCCATGCACAACAGCGCCAACTGGCATCCATCCCTCTAAACTCAAACAGTTCATGCATGCCTACGAGAACCCCAAAACAACTTTGCAAACAAATGACTTAATCACTCCAATGTCTTTGCAAGAAGTACTCTACAAAACAAACCCCAGACAACAGGAGAAAGAAGCACAAAGAGCATGTAGATTCTTCCATAAAACTGTCCCGAAGTTGTGCTACTCTACAAAATAAACTTTAGCCTCTAGGCGAACCGGCACACAAAAAAAAGCGTGCAGAATCTTCAAACAGTCAAGTGAATGTTCAGAGAGACTGTCCAATCCTCTGCAACACGAGTACAACGAGATGACTTGCTCACTCCATTGACTTTATGAAGGACATCACTTGCTGTGGGCATGTGAATATTTTACTGCCATCCTTAACATCTATTCTCAATTTGGCCAGGAATATCAGTGCAAAAGCAAACTTCTGTTGATGTAAAATTTCTTGCATTCCTTTCTTTAATCGATCACGCATCTCTCATTGAATTTGCAATGTCTGGGAACAAGAAAATGCTGTGGTTCTTCCAAAAAAGCCTTCCTTTACTCCTCACCTTGCGTAACAGAAGATCTTTATTGGATGATCTCAGAAATTTGGCCAGACTTGAACGGGGCCTGTCTCCCTCTTCAGATCGACAAGCAGAACCCTTGTGAGCTTGCTCGATTTCCAGCTTATGGCCTGCTATGTCGAGCAGATTCGAAAAGAGCCCATCCAGGTATTTCACCGTATCCTGTCCCTCTGCTCACTCAGATTCCAACGATACAGAAGTTATTCCGCCGGCTACGGTTCTCCATGTCCTCCAACTTCTCCCAGACACGCTACAAATCCATCTTGGTAGCTTGCGGATTAGCAGATAGTTCCCTCTCCGATGACTCAAGGTAATTGTAACCACATCAGAGAACTTCGCCTCCATGGCAGTGATCGATCGATGTATCACAGCAAGATCCTCCAAGTCAGCAACATCCTTCGTCAACATTGCCATCATGTTTATTATCTCTCGCCGCATTTGCCACACCTCTCCGACTAAATCGATTCCCAGGCTTGCTGCCTGCTCGGGGGCGTCAGCTTACGCACGTAAGTGTCTTTTATTGTCTCCAGAGCCAGAGGATTTTGAATTCTTTGACATATTGTCCTCCCAGAACAGTTATCGAATCTCACCGGTTTATAACATAAAAAGTATTAAAACTAGCAAAGTGCGCAAAGCTCACCATTCACACGTCCGATCCTCGACTGGCATCAAGTGATTTTTAAAATTGACATGAAATCAAATGGATCCTTCTTGCTTTTTGAATATCCTGGTTTGCTTGAACAGTCTGACAGAGCAACTTGTATCAATCAATAGCATGAGTTTGGGCTGCGACAACCTGTTTGCACAAACAATAGAGAAAATTGGGAGTGTTTGGGAAACCTCTTTGAATACAGTCAAGAACATAGCTTTGAAAGGCACTGTTTCGATTCCCATCACTTGCTGGTGGTGTTTCAGGAGGGTAATAGTCCCCCACAATCAATTGCAAACTTGCATTGAGGTCTGGCTCCATTCTGGTATGAAACGCCCACTTTTCATGATGCAATCAATTCCCGATTAATAAAATCAAGTCTCAGCCAACACTTTTTTTCTTGTTGAATATTGTGGTTCACTTTGGAAATAACTCGCATTACGGAAGTAAAACGGGTTTTGAATGCTGTTTCATGTTGACTAAGAATTTATAGAAAAAGGTTCATATCTTCCATCCGCAATGAAGGGGATTTTATTTTTAAATGTAAATTCTATACTAAAATTCAAGTTCTTTTGTTTTTTTTATATTGAGACTATTACACGACAACTATGATGGGGCTTAAGACAGAACAAGAGGTGCTTGGGGAGCTTGTCAGGATGAAGGTTCCTGCTGTATGGCAGGCTATGAATCGGCACAATGTAATGTGGACCCTGGTGGTCTCACGCTGGTTCATCTGCCTTTACATTGACATCCTTCCTGTAGAGGTGAGGACAAAAACAAAGGTTGCTTCTGTTTATTGTAAATTTATATAAATGGTAAGTTATTTCACATTGTGAGGGTAAGTGTGGTTTTCTCAGACAGTGCTGAGAATATGGGACTGCCTGTTCTATGAGGGCTCCAAGATCCTGTTCCGTGTGGCTTTGACGTTGATCTGTCACCACCAGGACCTCATCTCGCAGGCACAGAGTCTCCCGGAAATCTGTGAACGTTTCAAACAGATGACCCATGGGGAGTATGTTGAGGACTGCCACACCTTCATGCAGGTAAATTTGTGGCTGTTATGTTAAAAAATTGAACTTGTGAAGCCAATATAAGGGGTTTTAAAAATATTTTATGCCAAGGACCTCCAAATATGGCAATCACCTTGCAATGGAACCTCTCCTATATACAGTTTTGCTATATATTTTTGTAATATTATAACGATAATTTTAATAATTATATTTTATATTATATTTATAGATGTACTAAAGCCAAAATAAATTATTAAAATATTATCTGTAGGGATACACCAATAAATCTGCCAATCAATGACCAAATGAAACCCTTTGGCTATAACGATCTATATGAAGAAAACATTTGTAGTAGAGTGTAATATAAAGACATACCTACCTAAATAAATGAAATCTGAAAGTAAAAGTAAAGCATGTCAAATAGAGTCATAATGTGAATTTATAATGTTCATAATATACTAAATGTGAGTTTTATTGTTTAGAACAGCAACATTTAAATTTTCATTTGTATCTTTTTTATCTTGATTTTCTTTCATTGTGGCTCTCTTAAAATGTTGGCCTGTCATGAAATTATTTATTGTTAGAACAATAATAGCTTTTGTTTTTAAAAACAATTAAGCATAATTCCTAGCAAAACAGTGGTCTGATGACAAAATAAGGTGGGTTAATTGCAAATTATCAGTATCAGCTTATAGTGTTTTGTTAAAATCTGTATTGTATTGGCCAAAATATTCATATTGGTGTATTCCTAATTATCTAGAAAACATTTAGTCTACTTTGTACATAGATACGTTGACTACATATCTTTTTGTACTCCATAATTGTGTGACATTAAATGTATAAACCTGAAGAGAAACAGTTTGATTAAACTAAAATGGCAATAATCTTAAATTCGGTATATATATATTTATTTTACTTTTATGAGCACTTTTTCCTTCTCTGAATTTTTCTATGGACCCCCTAGCCTAAACTGTGCTAAATGTGTGTATGTCTTCTATCCTCAGAAAATCTTTATGGAACCAGGAAGTCTCTCTATGGCTACAATCAATGAACTCCGGGAGATCTGTAGGAATCGCATTGTTACTGGTTAAAAAAATAAAAACTTTGATTCACAATAAAAGATAAACATGGATGTACAGTTTGAGACAGATGTAATAAATCTACATCAGAGTTGAAAATCTATTATTTACAGTGTGGGATAAGGTTAAACTGAATATCAGGATTTCTGTAATTGTTTAGAAAAAGTTGAAAATTAGTTGTAGATTAAACAGCTTTTTATTGACATGCTCTCTGGAATGCGTTCCTGAAAACAATGCCATTTCTCTACCTTAATGCCCTGTTGATTATATAAGAAATGTTAACTAAATAAAAATGTTATACTTTAAACCAGTTGCAACGCAGCTCATTTTCTTGTCTTTTATTAAAAAATGTAGACTTGCATTCCCTTAAAACAATATGAACATTATAGCAGTCAAAAGGCAACACTTCAATATCCACATCAACTCCAATCATGCAGTCAGTCCATATGAAGGGCCAAGAGAAAGGAGAGAGATTTATCCACCATATACAGTACCACACAACTGTATATGTACAGGCAGATTAAGTACATATTTCATTCAGTGCTCGCTTAGTGTTTGTAACAGTTAACCATTTTATCTGGAGTCTATAATAGTCTAACCCTACTTCAAGATATTGTTGTGTTAGTGTTAATCATACCCTTCTCCATTCAAGTAGTGCAAAACCATAATGTTCCCTCACTCTAACAGTTTTCCCTTTTAATGCTTCTGAATGATTGCAAATCCCATGAATGCTAAATAGAAGCAAGCAGGCTAAAACATTTTCACTGATATGTAGAATGAGGGGAAAAGAGAGTTCTTAAGAGGTATTGAATGATATTCTACTCTAAAAAATGAGACATTCCCTTTTAATTATTTAAACTCTTATACCTTATCACACTGCAAACCTAGCTGTGGAATGTCTTGGTACCAAATTAACATCAGACTCAAAATGTATGGTTATGCAAGGCTTTGTTAACAACAGTATATTAGCATCTTCCCCAATTAGGTGAATCTCAAAACATGTACACTATAAGATGAAACCAACACCTCAAATCACAAAATAGTTAAGAGATCAGGTTTGGAAATAAATGTGATAAATAAGTAGTCCCTTTCCACTCATGTAACAAAAACAACGTCAGCAACAATTTCCCTAAATTGTCCTATTTATATAAATAAATGAATGACCTTAAATTTAAGTATATGAGGTACCAAATACAGTATGTTTTCCAAGACCGACATTAAACCAAACAAACCCCAGAGATTTCTCATGGAAAATCAGCTCATGTCCTCTTAATCTGGGTCATGGAAACAATACCAAAGCATGCCTTAGAACCTTGAACACACCTTAGAATTGCCCTGCATATTTAGCAGGTATTTTTTATACTATATTCTCAATTTTTTACATAATACAACAGAAAGTCCAGGAAATGCCGGTCCACCTCAGCAGTGGCAGCGAGAAACCAGCAGAGGGCAGGGCAGGTTAAACTAAGCAGCGATAGTTGTATATGTAGAGTTGTTGAGTCCAGCTTTGAGCAGAAATTAGTGCCACCTACACATCCTGGCTTAAATATTACTTGAGGGGTTTAGATGGTCTGGTAGCCAGCATGACTTCTGTTCCTGCCAATAAGGTAAGCCAGGATCACAATGAGCACTAGAACAGACAAGGCAGCACCCACAATGATGGGAATCAACATGTTGTCCTCATCCAGCTCACACTCCTCGGCTGGAACAGCAACAGATAGAGGACAAATGTTAATTTTCAACTTAATAATTAAAATAAAAAATTAATTTACATTTTAAATGGTTGACAGCAGTTTCTTCTGATTTATGCTTAGTCAACAATTTTTAATAATTAATTTGCCCATGAAGAAATGTTTAATATATTAGGAAGATGGAAATAACAGTACACACAATAGTCCAGCAACCATGGATGCGCATTAACAATCACATTTTCTCAAAAAATACCAAATCAAATCAATACAGTGCATAGAGAATTTGACATTTATTTATAGTGCACATGAATTGTTTTTAATTTGAAGTTGCACTCATGAGCTAATGCAGATCCAACATGAGCAGCAATCTCCTGACAGTTTAAATTGTCTGGATCGCCTGCTTGGATTGTCACAAAGTGACCGTCATGATTTGTGAATCAGAGGAACTTTTCATCCTGATACTGAAATTTTGATTCTGGCTGATGGAATACACGCTTCAAAGGAAGATATTGGATGAGTGCTCGACAGGAAGTAAATGCTGGATTTTCATGAAGTTCGTGAATTACATCTGTTTAAACAAGATATCTGCATATTTGCTGACAGTATATAATAGAAGTTTTATTGATATTTGCCTTTTATCATTAGAGAAGTTAAAAGTGACATGGAACTGTTGAGGAGAGACTGTTAGAATATGAGCTCAGAGGAAGATATACAGTACAAGCGCTCCACAGGATGCTGGATCTGCTCAATATCTGTGAGGTTGGTTTATTACATCTGTTTAAACTAGATATGTGCATATTTGCAGATGGTATGATATTAGTTTTTTTGAAATTTGCCTTTTTATCATTAGACAATACAGTTAAAATTTACAGGGAACTGTTGAGGAGAGACAGGGAGAATGATACAGGCAAGCATTTTAACATTATGAGCTCAAACACACCTGATATGCGGCCCGTTTAAATGAGACTGTGTTACACATCTGTCTATTATTTTAGTAACATGATGGCACGTAACAACAAAATGGACCATGACTGGTCATTTACATGTCTCAGTCACTTCACATGCAAGAAATCGATTCTCAGCGACCTCAAGAAACAAATTGGCCAAACGGGATAATTTATCGGCTAATGCAATGATGAAAAAATTCAGAATATCGGCCACTAATTTCAATAGCAATTTTCCGCATGTTTTTCCTTATTCATAGATTTTACATAAAAAAAATTCAGAGTAAAAACAGCCTTAGTTATTTATAGCTTTTCATTTTACTTTATTCACCTAACCGATTTCCGTTTTGTTCTCTCACTTGTACCTCTTTTGTGCACTGCACTGCACTGAGATCTCGTCAGTGTGCAAAATATGTGCATTAATCAGAATAGCAAATTAAACATTACAGAACTGTAAAAGCAAGCTGCAGTTTAGAAATTGCCGTGCTCATATCCCCATTTTATTGCGATTACATGCGCAGCCCTATTTAGAAGAATTTGCAGAGTGGTAGGAGCTACACACTGCCAGGAACAGCACATGGTATGTGCTGGTTTGACACATTTTCCACACATTGTGAGTACTTCTGGTTAAAAAAAAGAATTCAAGTGACATGACCTATTTAAAAATAAAAGGACAAAACTCAGAAATGGTAAGAGAAAAAAATGACCTGCTCCAAAATCTCCATTGACGCCAAACGGTTGCACTTGCAGCTGGAAGGTGTTGAGAGAGAAATCCTGTGTAACGGTCAGCTTCTGCTCCTTCCGACACATGTAAGAGTGACCCAGAGATCCCCTCAGGTAGTTCAGACTGGTGTTACTCACAAAAATCGGCTCTGGGCAAAGAAAAAGACCTCTCACTCAGCTTTCCAGTGCACATGACTAAAATGTATACAAAACAGGGGTACTTAACACTGACTTACTGGCCATGTCGGGCAAAGCAGCTGACAGCTCCAAACCATTAAGATGATACTTGTTTGATGTGGAATTCTGAAAAAGTAAACAAATCCATTCCATACATGATGATGACATCAGAGGGGTCAGGGGGCAATCAAAGGGGCCATAGTGGGACATTTAAAACTTACCAAAGAGAAGACAAAGCTCAGAGTAAAGTTGTCCTCAGTGAGTGTGAGGTTTGCACTGTCAAGCTCACAGGACCCAGATGATTTAGTCAGGTTTGGACGCAGGTTCAAAACTTCCTGAACAGTCTGAACAGAGAGACAGAAAGGTTTTTATTTAGGCTGCACTTACAAACTATGGCCAAAACTTTTCTAGTCTGAATAATACATAAAACAAAACCCTTTATTTACAGGTAGCAGCTTAAGGCATTTTAATAATGGTAATGCAAATGGTATTTGTAATAGGAACAAAACATGTTAGAGTCCTATTTGGCATTTTAAGTTCATTTAATCTTTACACAACAGGCTGAAAACAAAGAATGGAACAGTAAAATGACTTTTCACACAAAAATAAGAACACAATAGAACACAAAATGAGATATTAAGCAGAATGTTTGGCATATTCTCTTCCAAGTGGAAGAGACTGGTGACCACCAGCAGCTATCAAGCTGGATTACTTTTATGGTACTTTTGTCCTTAAAAAGTACCATAAAAGTAATCCATTTGACCTGTGTGCTACATTTAGAGTCTTCCAAAGCCAACAATACATTTGTGTGTAGGAAAGGGCAAAATGTATGTTGTTATTGAACAGAAGATCTTGCGTTCCACCCTTGAGCACCAGAATTTTCATTTTAATTTCAATTATTTGTATAGCATTTTTTTCAATACATAATGTTTCAAAGCAGCTTTACAGAGAGCAGTGCATTGTAGTATTGTCACAATACCAAAAATAAAGAAAAACTCCAGGAAATCTGTTCAATCATGATGCACTGGTGGTGGTTGAGGAGAACCCCCTGTTCACTGTGTAAAGCACTTTGAGTGTAGTGTCAGAAAAGAACTATATAAATGTAACGTTCATTCATTCATTCATGATTTGTCCTTTGGCACCAGTTCACGCTAAATAAATTTTAAGTGTGCAAGTACCTTTCCATGAGAGCTTGACATAAAGCTTATGTTGAGCTGCAGGCCCATCTGTGCCAAGAGACAGGCAGCGCCGGTGGAATTGGTGACATTGTAGTTGCCCCGCTCAGGTGACCCCGGAGTAGCAGGAGAGGCTGCAGGAGAGCTGGTTTCAGGAGCTGGTTTCAGGAGCGGGCACAGTGGGCGGAGCATCAGTGGTGAAACACTGATGTATAGTTACAGCTGTAATGATGACATAATTAGTTTTTCAAAGAGTATAGCTTAGTACTGAGTTTAGTTTATGCGTAAAATTAGGATGGAAGTCAGAAACAGAAAATATGTGGTAGTTGTTATTTTGTTTTGATTTTTAAGCAGCTTTACAAGTTTTTTACCCAGAGGTAAATAATATAGAACCAGAAAAACATAGAAGCGTATACATGTTTCTTAATCAATAACCACAATCCATAATATACAGTTTTAAATCCAAACTTACCTAACACCAAGCTAAATATTACACCAGCGGGCATGTTTTGTCTGCGGATGGCGGGGATCATATTTCTTGCCAAAGAAAATCAAAACAAACTCGACACAAAAACAGCTGACGGCAGGAAAAACAATCAAGGCACAAACCGTCTAAAACGGGTTCTTGAGTTATATGTCGTTTATGACGCACGCGTATATTTTCCGTTCGAGCAACCGTTGTGCCAATTCTTCATCTGATAAGTGCAGTAGGTCAGATTTGTTTAGTTTCACGAAACCGCAGCAGGAGGCAACGCCAGTGTCATGTGAGCGGCTGGCAACGAAGATCTCTGCGCATGCGCAGTAATATTTTGCTTGATTTTATTAGTATTTTATATATATACTAGTATATAGTATATATACTAATTACTATTACTATTATTATTATTACAGAACAATTCCTTACACTTTGTAGTGCTGAAATGCATGCAAGAATGCATAAAGGACTTTTATCGTAGGCCTATATATTGTTTTTCTCATCCAGCGCTCGCGCAAGAATCTTTTCACAAATATAAACATTAATTCAAGGAAAGTTCAGTATTTGTTGTATTGAAAGAAAGAAAAAAAAAAAAAATATATATATATATATATATATATATATATATATATATATATATATATATATATATATATATATATATATATAATTTCATGTTTTCTTGTAATTCAAATAGTACATTTTCATGTTTGTCTTGAAAGTATTGCTGAAGAACTCTTGAAGAACGTTGAAAGAGGGTTTCTATACAAAGAACTCATAAAAAGAACTTTGAGAAGATAGAAACATTTGCCTCAAAGTCAGCTGCATTCTTTAAAATTATGCCTTTCATGTTTCCTTTGTATAGAAACTTTGACATTAACTCATTCTTTATCTAAAGTCACTTGACCTCAGTATTCGCAGAAACTATTTTAATATTTCTGAAAAAATAAATAAATAAATATATATATATATATGTGTGTGTGTGTGTGTGTGTGTGTAGTTTGCATTGGACATATACTGTACATTTGATGTACATGCCTTTTCCTGTAGTTAAACAAAAAAAAAATGTATTGCTGAAATACTATTTTTACCTGTTGCCACCAAACAAGATATTAGGGTTAGCAATAATGTAAATAGTGTATAGTCTGCTTTAACACCACACAGGAAATGTGACCTAAATGAGAGATGTAAAGGGAATGGCATGAGGATTCTCATAAGCATCACATTACAGAGACAATTTACATGAAGGCTAAAGATTTCAGGACCATTCCAGGATGCCATCACATAACTGTGATATAGCTGACCTTTTACCCTTTTACTAAAGGCCAACAATGGTATATTTCTGAAGAGGTAGAAAAATATGATGAAACTAATGAATCTTACAATGGCAGCAATTGTAATTTTTTTATTTTTTATTTTTTTTCTGTTTCAGTATTTCAGGCAGTTTATAACTATATATTTGTACAGTAAGTTTGTAATTTGCTAAATAATAACAGGGCTAAAAGCACCCCTTAAGGAAATTTTATTTTTTTCTGGACACAAACTGTGTTAAGGTCAAAACATATTTTTTAATGAATGTTGATGGAGCAACATAATTTGTGTGAATATAAGGTGTGAGGAACCGTTTTACCCCACACTTGGGTTTAAAGGCCCCTATGGGACTTAAAGTGATATCGTGTAGATACCGGTGCAATAGTTACAGGGCACAATTTTTCAACTAATGCAAAAAAATAATTGAGACACACAGTAACAAATTAAGATGATGTTTACTCAAAATAACTACTTCAGAAACAGTCAACCATTTCCTGTTAATTTTAAACACATTTAGCTTTTAATTACATCTCAAGTGTTATAAACAAACTTATCTCTAATATGATTGAATCAGTCAGTGTGATCCCACTTTGAACATTTTTCATAACAAATCTGTTACAAAAATGGGCTTTTAGCCCCTGCAACAGCAGGCTTTTTACCAAAAATACTGTCCTTCATCTTATTGGACAGTTATTGACATTTTTTGATTCAATGACCTTAAACAAAACTGAAAATGACAAATAAGTGTTTTGTCTAAAGAGATATGTGTTTTATAGCCTTTTACCCCATGGAGCCTTTAGCCCCGTTGTACCCTGCAAAAACTGTTCTACAATTTAATGTTTACAGTTGCATTCTAAAAGTCTAGTTCCACTTTTAAAAATGCTTCTATTTTTTTTTTCTAATTTAATACTTTTTAATTACAAATGATTCTATCAGCATAGCAATTTGAGGGAAAGACTGAATGGAAAAAATGTACATAAATGTTTTTTCCTTTTCATAACAGCATGCACCCCATACGTACACAAGTTTCAGCAAAAGCTGCTGATTCATCTGAACCTGAATGATTAATGGGAGCAATAAGATAATGTGACCTTTCATACAAAAGAGTTAACATGTTCAATGTCACAAATTTGCTTATTTGAACAGCAACCTAGAAATAGTGCCGAATCTTTAAAGGTGCACTCAGTAAATGTTTCACCAGAAAAAAATTTTACTCCTAAAGAAATGAACAGTAATTTTGAAACATATGTATAAAATCATAAATAGTCACATAAGATGAGGACTCTACCCAGCGAGCAAAAAGTCGTCTAGAACACGTCTAAAAGACGTAATTGTTAGACATCCAGAAGACATCCTCACAGGAGCCAGATTTAAGGTTTTTACACGTCTTTTCTGGACATTGTTTAGACGTCAATTAAAGACGTGCTACAGACGTAATTGTTAGACATCTAAAGGCAGCCAGAATAAAAGTTGTATTAGCCACGTTTTCTGTAGTACAAATGTCAAAGAAGACTGTTAAAGACCCATACTGCCATGGAAATCCCATCTGTGCATATTTGCAAGGATCCAACTTTAAAATGTTTTTACTTTAAAACAGTGGCAGTGAGTTAGTTCTCACTGTGAAAAACCCAGATACTCATTGTTAATGGTTGTCGTGTCATGAAACTGCAGACACGCAGACCATAGACCTAAATTAGATTTGAAAGAATATTGATAATATTGAATATTCAATTGAATAAATGTGTAGTGTATATACTAGTCTTGCATTTTTATATCTTATCAATATAATTGTAATAAACTGCTTAACATTTTCCTGTAAAACAAACTGATCACTCCAAGAAATAAATTATTTAAATCTGAAAATATATTTTTATTACAAATTTTACCCAAACTTAAAGCCAGAACAGTAAAGTATAAATTAACACAATACAACTTCAAACCTGAACAGTCAAGTATAAATTAACACAATAATATAATAAAACTTAAAAGCCAGAACAGTAAAGTTATAAATAAAAGTGCTATAAAATTGTTAAAACAGTAAACAATTAACAAAATGTGGCTGCTGTAAGGTCCACAATATATTCATTTACAGCCACCACCCCCGACTCTCCCGGGGGCATGTTTCAGATGAAAAGATGCAGCAGACTTTATTTGGGCCTCTGTTGCAGCTGGGTCCCATTTCATGACAGCAGCTACAATCAAAGCAAAAAAATCCACATGTAAAATAAATATACAAACGCCACTGTTGTGGTCTAGCTTGCAGCAGAGATACATAGTATACATACCATAATTTCCGGACTATAAGCCGCAAATTTTTTCCCACGCTTTGAACCTCGCGGCTTATACAATGACGCGGCTAATATATGGATTTTTCCCGCTTTCAAATTTTATAAAAAAAATTATAAAAAAAAAAACATTCTGTGACGTGCTCAGTTTTTTGGCGGCGTGAAGCTTTCATTAGACCAATGAAATTGCCGAACGGGTTAAGGTCAAAACAACATTTTTTTGTTTACTGTTTAGATTAAATCGAGCGCGCTCAAACTTCCCATCATTATGATTACGGTAGTAATTTTGTCACCCTCACCATGGCAAAGACATGGAGAAACGCATATGATGCTGCTTTCAAGTTGAAGGCAAGTGATCTGGCTGTTGGAAAAGGAAATAGAGCTGCTGCACGGGAGCTTGGTCTTAATGAGTGGATGATAAGACGCTGGAAACAGCAGCGTGAGGAATTGACTCAGTGCAAAAAGACAACTAAATCTGAGGTTATTCAACTCCGACACCGAAGGAGATGACTTCAGTGGTTTCAGTGCACAGGACGAGGAAGATAGTGACCAATGACTTTCTTGGTAGGCTACTGTTTACTGCAAATGTTTTATTACAAGCCGTGTGTGGCAGCGGGGGCGTGGTCAAGCGCCCGTCCGGGAGAGAAAAGCGGTAAGGGCGCTTACACCTGTGCTTAAATTATGTCTAACACCGGTGTCTAATTTCAAGTGCCCTGCTTGGGAAAACTGTCACACGGGCACCAGTGTGACAGTTTTCAGCAGGGCACTTGACGTTCCAGGTAAGGCTTTTAATGGCCACAGCAATGTTTACAATCAATTTTATAAAGTTTCTCAATTCTTCTATGCGCCAACACTAGACTGACGTGTGTCACTCTCTCAGCTCTGTGGCTGCTGCCTTTTTATACCGCTCTCCCCATGCTTACTGAAATTAGACACCGGTGTTAGACATAATTTAGCTCAGGTGTAAGCACCCTTACCGCTTTTCTCTCCGGACGGGCGCTTGACCACGCCCCGCTGCCACACCGTGTTTCGTTAAAGCCTATTTATTTTTGTTACAAGCCTGAGTAAAGTTCATTTGTTTCAATGTACCGGTAGGCACCTGCGGCTTATAGACAGGTGCGGCTTATTTATGTTCAAAATAATATTTTATTTAAAAATCAGTGGGTGCGGCTTATATTCAGGTGCGCTCAATAGTCCGGAAATTACGGTAGATGAAAATTTGAGTACTCGAATCAATTAAATGAAATAGCCTAGTTATCAAATCACAAATCAAGTCAAATTACATCAAGCCTGATATTAAGCATTCCACACACACATACATATATGCAATGTTATAATACATAAGTAATTAGTCTGGGTGTCACATGAAATTATTATTGTACTTACTCGCTTCTGACAGGGGGGATGTGGTTGGCACAGCCCTATTGTAAATGGACCTTTCATGTGAAAGACCTAAGCAGGAAAGAAAAAAGTGTGTGAAGCAATCAATATATTTAGAACATATGTACAATGTTGCCTCATTGAGTGATACAACCAATGACATTCACCATCTATGGACCTGCTCTCCACAGCTTGGGACCTGGGTACACCTGAGAAGCCCAAAACACCAACATTAGTCAGTCCAGTAGCAATAATATTCCTCATGCTAATTTGATATTCAAAACCTTTTTATTAGATACTAGTATTTATTCCAAATGTTACTAACAAGATTATTTATTTTACTAGCAAGATTTTTAATTGAACTCTACAGTGGCCGTTCTGACTAGTCATAGCTAAAGAATAAGCACTAATAGCTAATGAATAACTAGTAATTAATGGAATAGATACTAGTATCTAAAAAATAAGTAACGTTACTAGTAGCATGAAAATAGATATTAGTCGGTTTCAATTATTAAATGTTAAAACGGCTTGCCATAGAAAGTCCAGTTTGAGGCCGTTTGAGGCCGATTGGCGCCAACTGAGCTAGCTTGAGTAGCTAGCACGTCAATTTAGAGGAACAAATCTTTGAATGATGACTTAGCTGGACCAACTGGGACTAACGAAAAAACTTTATGATAACATTTCGGGAATCACTCACTATTAGTATTACCAATATTACAACATACTAACAAAGTCCTTGATGGGGACGTCAAGTGCTACACGAGACAGCGACACGACGTGAAGAAGACAGCCTTCCTTGGTGCGGACTGCGGAGCATGCTGCGCGGATTGTAGTCACATATCCGTCCACCACAGAACTGGAGAAACTTTTATTCCGAGCATGTTTGATCAATATAAAAAAATCTCAGTATCATGTTATAAAAGTTTAAAAATTGGTTCAAAATAATATACTTGACACACAGTCCCTATTATTTATTATCACTATAAAGGTAGAACTATTTTTCACAGGGGAGGGATATCACAATCTACTTGAAACCGGAAGGAGTATCCAATAACCGCCTTTTCCACCACACTTAATAAGAAACAAACGAAAGAAAAAAACCACTATTATCCGAAAAACATCTACGGTATGCTTATATCAGTTTTTTTTATATACTTTTACTAAGCAGCATACACATAATAAAAAAACAAATAACAACAAAACAATATAGGCAAAAAAAAATGGACAAATGTAAATTAAAAAGGCTGACATTTGGAGGAGTATAATTGTTATGGGTGAAATTGATTTTAAACATATTTCACACATATTTGGGCTTGGTCCCATGTTGCTGAATGGGTCAAGGTGTCTCTTTTGGAACCCCTGGCCTTCAAAGAGCACTACAGGCCCAATATAGCCTAAGTGGAAATAGTTACCCATCACCCTCAAACAAAGACAATGACGAATAAAAAAAGACAATAAATGAATCACTTTTTCTAGAATATAAATGTAATTTTATATAAAACTTTAGAATAAATATAGTCCATATGGACTGGAAGAAGTGTCACCATCTGCCTTTGTCCCCTAGCCATATTCCCAGTTCCCAAAAATCATGTGGCTATAAATCACATGTTTTCAGTTTCACATAGCCCAAATCTATTTATTGACAGTTATTTGCTTTATTCCTCGCCTTGAGTTTGAGGGACTATGTCATCTAGATCTGTCTATTTGTGCCAACCTGCCTGTATCCTCTATACATCTCAGAGATCATAAAAAATCAGTAAAGTCATCCCGCCACTGCTTTCCCCATGCTGACTGAACTGCCTAAAGGGAATGTTTAAAAGAGCAAGGTGACCAAAATAATTAAATTATGTAGAGAAGGTTGAATGCAATACATAATTGTGATACTGGGGATACAAAAACCGTTTAGCCAAGATGCATGGACACACTTCAACTCCACGCTATGTCGCTCCTATGGTGTTGTGACCCTTTCAGAGGTGATAAGTGTGAGGTTATTTGCAAGGTGTCTGCCAGCCAGTTTATGTTAGCAAGCAAACTTTAAAAACTGCCCAAAAAAAAAAAAACTTGCTGGCGAAGTGCTATAATTTCAAAATGTAATGGACTCAACTTTTCAATCAAAATGGTTCCATTTTTAATTATTCTGAGTTCTTGGTAAAGCATGGAATTCCTGTTACTCCAAAAGAGTTTGCAATCATGGCTGATGCAGTGCCACAAGGAGTTATCATGCTTTATAAAGGATTTTCTTTTTCATCTCTTTGCTCAGTGGATGTGTGTAAGACATTTGTAGGTAAACAATGCCATTCTTCATCAAAAAAACAATAATTTAGTCTTGTTTCGGGAGGAGTCTGTTTCTATGCCGTAGCCTAATTTCTTATTGGAATGGTTCTGTAAGTGACATTCCGTGGAAAAAAGCTTGGACATTACCTCATTAATACCAAAAAAATTACAGAAATTACCTTTAAGTTAATTCATAGGTTTTACCCAGATAAGTGCTCTCTCAAAAGACTTAAAAATGACATTATCCTTCTTTCTGTTCAGAGAAACCTGAGATACGTTACATTTATTTTGGAACTGCTCTTTCACAGTGACATTTTGGTGTGACATTTGTGATTTTATCAAATGTTATGTGAATCCTAACTTTGAATTTACATATAGAAATGTAATTTTTGGTTTTCATGAATGTGAAAAGAAAAGTGATATTTATTTTATAAACCTTATTTTTCTGTTCATTCTGTTCTGATTGTTCTGTACATTCACAAATGTAAATTTTCTAAATGCAATCCTCTTTTTTAAAGATTTATAGATGAAATGAAAATGTATTTTGAGTCTAAACTTAAAAGCTGTAAGAACAGTGGCTTTGTTTAAGGACTTGGCACTTAATCTGGATTGAAAGACTTTAGGAAATTAGTCTGGACTGAGGGACTCTGGAGTAGCTATGGTTGTAATGTTATGACAGTGACGATGGTTGTTATATTTTTTTGTTGTACTTGCAAACTTGTTGTAGTTTTCTTCTACAAGCATTTAATAAATAAATGACGTTTAGATTGTGGCCTTAACATATTTTCTGTCATTTATTGACTAAATCTGGATGTTAACGGACGTTTAGATTGTGGCCAGATTGGACATCTTTATTCACGTCATTCATCAACTAATTCTGGATGTCATGGACGTTTAGATTATAGTCAGTATGAACGTCTTTTCTGAACTAGTTCTGGCTGTCAGTGGACGTTTAGATTGTGGCCAGATTGGACATTTTTATTGACGTCATTTATCGACTAATTTTAGATGTCAACGGACGTCCAGATTATAGCCAGTATGAACGTTTGTTCTTGACTAATTCTGGCTGTCAGTGGACCTACAGATTGTGGCCAGATTGGACATCTTTATTCACGTCATTCATCAACTAATTCTGGATGTCAACGGACGTCCAGATTATAGCCAGTATGAACGTCTTTTTTGAACTAGTTCTGGCTGTCAGTGGACGTTTAGATTGTGGCCAGATTGGACATCTTTATTGACGTCATTTATCGACTCATTTTATATGTCAATGGACGTTTAGATTATAGTCAGTATGAACGTCTGTTCTCAACGAGTTCTGGCTGTCAGTGGACGTTTAGATTATGGCCTGATGGGACATAATTTCTCAGTGTCATTAATCGACTAATTCTGGCTGTCAATGGACGTTCAGATCATGGCCTGGACGGACGGACGAGATATCAACCTGTTTTGTATGTCCACAGACATCGCTTGCTCAGTGGGTAGTCATATCAGTAACCTATTAAAAGCTGTTTTATTCTACATGGGGCAGGGGCACCCTCAATCGGGGCGGCCATTTTTAGAATCACATGACCATCTGAATACTACTCGCTTAATCTCAGTAACGTCTTGTTATTTGACACTTTCACTCTTGAATTAAATTAATCAGGGCTGAATGTGAATAGAGTATTTCTACAATGGCATCTGTAACTGAAAACTATTGATGGTGAATGATGCTGCATCCACTCCACTAGGTGTCACTGAAAGTCCAAGATGACACCAACAAAAAGTTACTGAGTGCGCCTTTAATATTTTTTATTCATTTTACATTCATTTCTTTATTCACTATTCAATTTCTTTGTTTGCTTTCTGTTTGTTCTAAAATTGTGGATCTATATATGTTGTTTAATCTTTCTAAATTGCAACAGAACAAATATAAGGTAACAAAATCATCACTTGTGCTTTAAAAAATGTCACCTACATTTTACAGAGGGCACAACATGCAGAAAGTGGCCTTCAAGAAAATAGCTACTTCGTCTTTTTTTAATTAAAAGGCATAATAACTTTATTTTGCCTTTCAGGTATAAGTGTAGAATGTCTGTTTTTGATGATGTTGCTTGCTTGCATTTTCCCTTAGCTGTTAACTTGAACACATTTTTATAAAGGATATGTTTTCCTGCTGCAGTGAAAATAAATTAATGACAATTTGTTAAAAATGTTTTAACCCAAATGCTTTTTAAATTCAAGCAACCTAGTTAACAGTTCCTGTGCAGTAATCCACAATGCGGTTCAAAAACAGATTACTGTGAGCATGTAGGTGGTATAAAAATATACAGGAAACTCTGGTGAGACTGTTTTTTAGATGAGAGGACAAGAAACTGGAGGTGGAGGTAGTGAGACCTCACTAAGTGGTTGTCATTCACTAGAACAGAAAACTCAGGGTTCCAGGGCCACTTCCTGTTAGTTAGGGGTTTCCAAAGTACAAGCAGTCAAAATAGACAAGCAAAAAAACTGTTGCACATCACTTACTAAGCCAAGTGACAGGAAGGAACTGCATCCAGAGAAACATCTATAGTCTCAGGCGATGTAATGGAAATGAGCAGGACAGCCACTCTATTGTTCTTGGCCACACATGTGTCCTACACAGGTAAAAGCAATTATTTTGCTCTCTCCATCCTTGTTGCACAGCGTATCATACCTTTAGAACATTCTTTGCAGAGTTTGAATTTGCTTAGTGCTTTATGGCTCTTGGTGGTTTTCAAATCTGTGCTTTTCAGTGTGTGGAGTAATTTTTAGGAATTTAATTTTAGATTTTTTTGTAAGTTTTCACCTGTAAAGATGCACTGCATTTGTTCAAACATCAAAACCTCTTCATGTGGCCATTTTTGTTTCCATGTAACATTCAACAGAGTTTTGTGTTTTGTGTGATTTGTAACATAATGCCTAAGGCGCAAAAGATGAAAGGTATGCAGCATGCTGGTTTGTTACATGCATGCAAGCTTAAACTGACAGCTTTTATAATTTATCTCAATATTAAACATTTTCAAGAGATTAAATGAGGATCTAAAAAAAGTAAACTGAAACCTACCCTCACCTATTGCGAAACTGGAACCTGCCCAAAAATGGGCCACTATATGACTGCTTTTCAGCAATTTGAAGTCAACAGCAGTTGCTGACAACCGTTGATGACTGTATAGAAAACAAAACATTATTCCAAAATATATTCAGAAAATCACGTTTAATCATGGTATGAATGCTAACAAGTTTTTGATATCTAATTTCCAGGTCAAAAGGTTAAAAGTAAAGTGTAATACCTTCAGTAACAGAATTGTTTTGTGTGTGGGAATAGAGAAATAGTTTAGAATCATGCCTGATTTTATTACAACATTTAATTACAACACATAAACAAGAAGTGTTCACAATATCACATTTCTAAAAGACTCAGGCTGAAGGCAGCAGAAGCATGAAAATAAAGAATAATTATAATGCATAATCCTTTACATTTACATTTTGGATGTACAACCAATTACATTTAGCCTAATCAAAAACATTTGTCCCAAAAAGCCCTGAAAAGGAATCTGTTCTTTTCAAAGTACACACTGGGTAAAAGCCACTTTATTTGATGAAAGCTCAATCGACATCATTTGTGACATAATGTTACTTACCACCAAAAAATAATTTAGACTCCTCCCTTGTTTATTTAAAAAAAAATCTACTGCAGTTAAAGTGATGCACTTATAATGAAAGTGAATGGGGCCAGTCCATAAACATTACCTACACAGTCTAAAAAGTATAGAGACAAGACATAAAAATGTATACATGTTAATATGATTTTTTTGCAAGAAAATCACCAACTAACCTTATCTGTGTAAAGTTATATCCAATAATACAACTTTGTTACCATGACAAATTAACGCAAGTAAACCCTGTAAACTGATTACACTGTAATGCCTGTAAATCCATTATTTTACTGCACTAAAATCATGTTAACATATAATATATTGTTTATGAACAAACAGAAGGACATTTGTTTTGCCACTGTAACATGTGAAATTGTGCATGGTCAGTTTGCTAACCTTCACCCACCAGCCCTCAACACACACTTTATCTGCAGTGAAGCAGCGGGGACTTCACTGTTTGCGTTCATTCTTGCGCTTGACTAGTCCCACAAAGAGAAACCGAACTAGATTTCGCACACAAATTTACACATAGGTCACAGAAAGAGGAGCTATGCAGGGCCCAAGCCCCAGCTCTCTTTCACACACACAGGCATGAGTGTAGTTGTTTTTAATATGATTTGATTATAAAGTGTTATGGGGTTTGGTTTAGGAATGATTTCTGAATGAGTGGGAGTAATTCAGGCTCTGCTCTCTGCTTTTAGTGCAAGTCTAAAATATTGATAATAAATTAGGTATAGTGGACCACAATTCACTAACAAACGAATTTGTGAAAGTTTTCAGACAAACTTTGACACATATAGTAGTATTTTTGCAATTGATTGCTAAAAACAGAAGGAATGTACATCATAAGATGTCAAATGTGCTCACGAGTATTGCTTGCAATATGAACAATTATCTTTGTCACAATTTTTGCATGTTTTTTAATTGTCCTAATGATACAACATGAGTATCATTATTTGATATGATTTACTGTAATTCTGTGTTTGTAATATTTCAATAAAAACTGGCTTCTTGGATCTTGACATCTTTGAAAATGGATTGAAGTTAAAAGTCAAGTTAAGACTTGATAATTAACAGAATCAACTATTATCCCTTTTAAACCCCCAGAAATTCCCTGTCCCCCAAATGTCACTGTGGTCAAAGCCTGTTACACATAAAATATGAACAATTTTTTGTTTGTTTTATGAGCAAATAAAAATATATCAATTAAAAAAATAGGAAAGGAAAGGAGAAAATAAAAGAAAAATTCCACAAAGTATACAGTTTACAATTTCAACATAAATCATGTTTCTTTCCTCAGAAAGGTAAAATTTTTGCCCCATTTCTTACCATACACGTCTCATTTGCCAATCTGTTTATCTGACATCTTTTCAAATGCTGCCACCATTCAGTGAACCATTCTTGAAATGAGGGAGAGCCTTTTAACTTCCATCCTCTAAGATTTATCTGTCTGCCGATCATTACACTAGTTTGGATCCATCTTTATGTATTTTAGTCACCTACTTTAATAACCGCCCCATCCCCCAATATACATAGTCTAGGGCAGAATGAAATTTGAGAATCTAGAGACTCACAGATAAAATTCTGGACTCTTGCCCAGAATTCTTGAATCTTAGCACAGAAACAAAGAGCATGGGTTGTGTCTCCATCCTCCAACTGACATCGCCAGCAGGTAGGTGTTTTAAACCAAGCCTAAACAATCTAGAGGCAGTCCAGTAGAAATTATGCAAAATCTTAAACTAAATAAGGCATACCCTTGCATCCCTAGACATTCTTTCCCACTCCTCATCCTCCAATACCAACTTCAGATCTCTTTCCCATAACCTCTTAAGAGCAATTAAGGCTATATCACCAAGACTCTGTAGTATTGTATCTCAGTAGTAAAGTCTAAAAATTTATAGCAGGCCATAAACTGGAAATCATCCGAGCTCACATAGTTACTGCTCGGCGATCATCGGAGGAAGACAGGCCCCGATCATCAATAATGATGTTACGCGAGGCGAGGATTAAAGGAAGGCTTTCATGGAAGAACCACAGCATTTTCTTGTTCCCAGACATTGCGAAATCAGGGGTTCGTCTGATATGAGGGTGAAGTGATCGTCTGTGTTCTGCAAATGCTTTCGGGTCCTTGAATAACATATAATGTGCGAGTAAGGGCAGTCGGTGGACTTTTTGGTGCCCCTCTAGGGAGTTGTTGCCCTACGCAGACTGCATAGTATGCATATACTGTAGGGAGTGGTGGTACTGCCAGTACCCCTCCTCCACCTTGCTGGTACCTGACTCGAAGTGGTGCCCTGTGTCCATTAGTGATCCAGCCACGGGGCCATCCATCTGGTCCATCAAGAGTCACTCATTTCATCTGACCTGGTATCTTCATGTTTAATTCTTCTCAAGTCTTTTGCAGTTCATTTGTGCATTTTCTTCTCCATGCGTTTTTTGCGCCCCAGTTGACTATTCGCAACAAAACGTTTGATTATCCGGTGGTCACACCTCAATAGTTTAGCTATTTCAAGAGTGTTGCATCCATCTGAAAGGCATTTTACAATGTTTGTCAGTTAAACCTCTTTTTTGGCCCATTTTACCTGAGGCAATGAAGCTGCCTAATAATTATGCACACCTTGATATAAGGTGTTAGTCACTTTCGCCACACCCTCCCTCATTACACAAATACATACCACCTGAAAATGATTGAATCCAATAAGCATTCATGTTTATATGGTTTGGAGTTGGACAATGTGCATGGAAATAATGATAAGATCAGAATACTTGGGAACGCAGTGTAATATTGGGAGGAGTCTAATATTTTGATGGACTCAGTCCATCATAGTGAAGCAAAAGTGTGCAAACCCCCTAGAGAAATATTGATGCTTCACAGGATGTGTAAAAATCTTGGTCTTACAAATATTTGGAGACTTTTAAACAAATCTGTTAGGGAATAGAAAAAAGTTTCATCAGTCCATAAGATTTACTCTAGAATATATATATATGCTCAGGTAGGCCGTGGCATTTAATAGATGCCCAATTGGCACTAAGGGGCCTAAAGTGTGCCATGGAAACATCCCCCACACCATTACACCACCATCAGCAGCCTGCACAGTGGTAACAAGGCATGATGGATCCATGTTCTCATTCTGTTTGCACCAAATTCTGACTCTACCATCTGAATGTCTCAACAGAAATCGAGACTCATCAGACCAGGCAACATTTTTCCAGTCTTCAACTGTCCAATTTTGGTGAGCTCTTGCAAATTGTAGCCTCTTTTTCCTATTTGTAGTGGAGATGAGTGGTACCCGGTGGGGTCTTCTGCTGTTGTAGCCCATCCGCCTCAAGGTTGTGCGTGTTGTGGCTTCACAAATGCTTTGCTGCATCCCTCGGTTGTAACGAGTGGTTATTTCAGGCAAAGTTGCTCTTCTATCAGCTTGAATCAGTCGGCCCATTCTCCTCTGACCTCTAGCATCAACAAGGCATTTTCTCCCACAGGACTGCCGCATACTGGATGTTTTTCCCTTTTCACACCATTCTTTGTAAACCCTAGAAATGGTTGTGCGTGAAAATCCCAGTAACTGAGCAGATTGTGAAATACTCAGACCAGCCCGTCTGGCACCAACAACCATGCCACGCTCAAAATTGCTTAAATCACCTTTCTTTCCCATTCTGACATTCAGTTTGGAGTTCGGGAGATTGTCTGGACCAGGACCACAGCCCTAAATGCATTGAAGCAACTGCCATGTGATTGGTTGATTAGATAATTGCATTAATGAGAAATTGAACAGGTGTTCCTAATAATCATTTAGGTGAGTGTATGTACTGTATATATTATCTAAGTCCCTCAATTCATCTGTTGCTGATTGCTCAATTGGAAACATTTTAGTCTCAGATCATGCACTGGTGTGTTAAGAGGTGTTGCCACATACAGAGAAAAAGAACTCATATAGTTGGCGCTTTAATGTATCCCTTTTGCAAAATCCTGCATTCCAACAAATGCTAAAGGCTGAAATCAATGTCTATTACAGAGACCAACTGGTCCTCAGTATCCTCTGTGGGAATGGCTTGGGAGGCATTTAAGGTGGTTCTTAGGGGTTGGATCATACAGTATGCCTCATTCATCAAAAAATCCAAAGCACAAGAACTCGTAGAATTGGAAGGGAATATTAAAAGTGCTCACGCAGAGCTGAAGTGCCGATTGTTGTCTAATGGCCTTAGGTAATTCACCCAATTGAAATGAAGATATAATGCTATTTTGTTGTGGAATGTGGAGTTTTGGCTGTTCAGGGTAAGACAGTCATACTCTAAGTTGGGGGATAAGGCAGGGAAACCTCTGGCAAGATATATAAAACAGAGAGAGAGTCTTTTTCCTCCATTACCTCAGTGAAATCTGCTGGTGGTGAAATATTTACCTCAGCCATTGATATTAATAATGGTTTTAAAGAATTCTATCTTGATCTCTATAGTTCCACATCTTCGTCTACTGATGAAGACATTAGAAACTTTGTGAAACTTCCTAAACTGATGACTGAGCAAAAAAAATATCTTGATTTTGAGATAACCTTGGAGGAGCTTAGTGAGGTAATTAAGGCTTTGCCTACAGGCAGGGCTCCAGGGCCAGACGGCTTTGCCGCTGAATTTTTTAGATCTTATGCTACAAAACTGGCTCCACTTTTGCTAGAAGTTTATACAGAATCATTTAAGAATGGAAAGCTTCTGTCAACCATTACACAAGCCCAGATCAGACTGATTCTTAAAAAGGACAAAGATCCAAGCGAGTGAAAGAGTTAGAGTCCAATTTCCCTGATCCAGCTAGATGTTAAAATACTGTCAAAAATTAAGTAAAGTTATGACATCTCTTATACATATAGATCAGGTGGGGTTTATTCGGGTCCGTAGCTCTTCTGATAACATTAGGCGTTTCATCAATATCATGTGGTCAGTGGAGAATGATCAGACTCCGGTCGCTGCCATCTCACTTGACGCCGAAAAGGTATTTGATATAGTAGAATGGGATTATCTTTTTAAGATTTTGCAAATGTATGGGTATTTGTTACAGGTATTTTAAGTGCTGACATTGGGTTGCCAAAGTTTAAACTCAGATTTAATGGCTGACCCACATTTTTTAGATGCTTCAAACCAAAATATACTGAACTTTTTAAAGTCATGTAAAAATAGAGATTATTCTTTTTATATATAATCATCTGCTTTTTAGGCAATAGGTGTGCTTCTATCATTTGTTAATGTTAAATCTTTTTTGTTGCTTGCTTTTTGACATCTACATCACGACACTAAGCAGGGAAAGGAAAAAGAAGTAAAACATCCATAAATAACTGGAACTTATAGTTAGTTCAAAAGAGTGTTTTTGTTGGTCCTTGCTTTACAAAGATCTTTTAAAATGTTTGTTCAATTCACAGAGGCTGTGCATGTGAGCGACCCAATTGTTTGCTACATTTTGGATGTAATTCTGCTGCTGTATTCCATCATTATTACTGCTCTCTACTTTGAACAGAAGGTAAATTGAGCTCTAATATGCACTGTTTGTTGCAACTGATGAAATGTACCTTGTGGTTTTAACCTGTTTTCTGCCTTGTATGGTTTAGTTTACAAGGGAATTGCCTATTCCTCCAGACCCTGCAACCCCAGCCCGAAATGCCAATGAGGCTGTATATACAGTGAGTAACCATTTATCTGGGTTAGTTTTGTAAGAAATGCATGTTCAAGGGCCTTATACACAAAGTAACATGTATTACATTAAAATAATAATTCCTGTTATGCAGTACAATTTCATATCCCCATCTTATATGTCTTAATATATTGGATGAAATATTAAACAGCAGAGGGAAAACAACAGCACAAACATCAATATGTATTACTAATGGATCATTTCATACATTTTATGGTCAGCTAATAGTTTGTTTTTCTCACTCTAAAACATTCCAGCAATGTTTGATAAAATGACAGAAATTGGTAATATTAAAAATTCAAAAGATGGTTAAGAAAATGATAAAATTAACAAAGTTATCAGTTAAGTTGACACCCCCATGTAAACTAACTCTTAATATCTCGCTGAGCAATTGAAACCTCATAATGTCCTTATTAGCTTTTGTATGAAAAATTGGTTATTTTCCTCACTTGTGGTTTGAGCTGGAAAACTGATTTAAATGCAGATGTAAATGTAACTTTAGGTCTTTATTTTCACCATGTTAGTTTTCTTAAATAATCATTTTAAAAGGTGCCTGAACTTGATAATATTTCTTAAAGTCTGGTATGCCTCTTTTATAGAAATACTTCTTGAAATGACACTCAACCACATTTTTTAAATTGTTACTCAGGCAATGTATGTGCTATTATTCTCAGGACTTAGATCTGCCTCAGATCAATTCTGATTATCAGCAACTGGACAGACCGGTAAGATTATTTTCTGAATTTAATTTATATAAAGTTATAAACCACAATCACATGTAGGTGAGAGTGTAGCAGTGCATTACCTGCTGCCATGTCCTGCAGTCCAGTCTTTCATGATACAGTTTATAAAAACATCAAGTTACATCAAGTGACTATTTTAAAAGCTTAATCTAAAATAGGTTACTTAAATATTTGATATATTTACATATTCTAGATTAGAAGCCAAGAGGAGACACATTATCAGGTCAGTACTACTTTTTAAGACTTTTTAAGTTCGTCATCACTCAATTATTTGCAGGAAATTATTTGACCTGATCTGAAAAAGAGATATATATATATTTTTTTTATCTTAGTGAATCAGTTTTAAATCTTTGATCCATACTGCCCTCCTGTGGTTATTTGTAGTTGTACACTTACATTTTTGATTTTGCATTTACTTTGGTTGGTGTCCTTTCTAGGAACTGAGAGGACAATCAAATGAAGAATACCAGAAAATAAAGAAAACAAGAACTAAAGTAAGTGTGTCCAGTGTGTGTGTGGAAAAACGTGTTTTGGGGGTAGAATTTGCTTTTGATGCAAGATTGACCTAGCAATGTATCTGAATTTTTAGATATTCTTCTTACATTATGGTCAATTGATGCGGTTTACAAATAGATGTTCTGTATCTGCCTCTGTCTGTAGCCTCACAAAAGAAAACCTAAAGAGGTAACGTACCTTATGCAGATTCATTTTACACACACAGACACATTCATTATGAACTACAGTGGCCCCAAAAGTATTTGGACACTTACTCCACACTTAAAAATACATGATTTTGATTGCATTAAATAACATTTCATACAAAATTTTCATTAAAACTTATCCTGAGGTATTTTGTAGAAGATGGATTAAGTTAGTAACCCTCAGTTTATCTGGATGTAATTCATTACATTATCAATAAACATGTTGCACTAATTTTGAGACCCAGAAAGTGTCAAAATAATTGTCGTACTTTAGAACAGTACATCTATTGTCTTATGTTGTATATTTATTTTGTATGTATATGTATTAAAAGTGTGCTTGTGCTAGCTTTCTTTTTGCAGTGTGATATTTTATTATGTAATGCAAAGAAATCCATACATTTTAAAGTGTGGCTCAAAGGGATAGTTCAACCAAAAACTTAAATTCTCTGATCATTTTCTCACCCTCATGCCCTCCCAGATGTGTTTGACTTTCTTCTTTAGAACACAAATTAAAATTTTTAATAGAATATCTCAGCTCTGTAGGTCCTCACAATGCAAGTAAATTGTGTCCAGAACTTGGAATCTCCAAAAATAACAATGGCAGCATAAAAGTATTTCATATGACTGCAGTGGTTAAATCCATATCTTCAGAAGTGATATGATAGGTGTGGGTGAGAAACAGATCAATAATTTTGTCCTTTATTCCTATATACATTTTCACCTTTGTCCAGCCCCGACTAGTTGGTGGCAATATGCTTGAACAATGTGAGTTGCCGAAAACCAGAAGAATATGAAAGTTAAAGTGGTGATTTATAGTAAAAAAAAGGACATAAATATTGTTCCGTTTCTCACCCACAACTTTTAAATTGATTCAGAAGAAATGGATTTATCCATAGTCATGGTTTACTTGAATGCTGACTTTTAGATTTTTGGAGATTTATAGTTCTGGCCACCATTCACTTGCATTGTATGGATCTACAAAGCTGAGATATTCTTCTAAAAATCTTAAATGTTCTGCAGAAGAAAATCTTACACATCTGGGATGGCATGAGGGTAAGTCAATTATGAAAAAAAAAATGTTTTGGACTATCCCTTTAAGTGTCTTAATACCTTTTGGCCACCTTAATTGTATATGACATTTATATAACCCTAATTTTAGCACATTGCCTTGTGTTCTAATCTAGGCAACCACAACATCGCACTGTTTGGTAGATTAAAAGCATAATGACATTTTGTAAAAAGACAAAATTCATTGGTTCATCAATTAGTTAACTCCTTCACAGGCTCGAACAGGGAGAAAAAGGGATGCAGCAGAAGTTGTGGAGATGGACACTTTTGAGGCATCATGAAATTAAACCTGTGTAACTTCAACAAGAACAATTTATGGATGCATTCATTGATTTTTGGTAGCCTGTAATTTGTCATCTTATTTCACATTTGCAACCATTTGTAACAATAGATGGTCTTGTATGCTTTATCAGAAGGAAAGCACAGATAATTTTGTAAGAAGCAATTTATGAACTGAACTTGTGCATTTGGGAAGGTAGCTGTGGCAGGGCGGAGGGCGGGTCGTGATCCTACACACCCAGTCCCGTATTAGGCTAATTAAGCCTCCGAGGGATAAAGGTTGACTGCAGAGGATCGTGCGGGAGAGAGAGATAGTTTACGGACATGTCCTTCGTGTGCGTTTATGTTGTCTTTTAAGTTTATCATTAAACCATTATTTATATCGTCAAGCCAGTTCTCCGATACACTGTCGCATGGTCCTCAAGCACTCACACCCTCTCAGACGGATGACAGCCACTTCTCTCTGGGCGGACCGGAGTCAGACTCACGACCCCCGGTGGTCAGAACGCCCCTCCGCATTCTCGGCGACTCGTGGGGACACTCCTCCGCCCCTGGCAGTTGCCCTACCAAACACTTCCCTCCTCCCCTCACGGACGGCGGTCTTGCTCTGACCCCTCCGCGTTTCTGGGGATGGCAGGGCTCTTCTCCGCCCCTGGCAGCGGCTCCATTGCTCCAGGCGGTCGGGGAGTCCAGTCCCCACTCGCTTCGCGGACGGCGGCCATCCCCCGGTGGATGGCAGCGGCGCTCCCCTGGGTGGACGGCAGTGTCGAGGACTCTGCGACGGGCATCTCTCCTCCTTCCTGGCTTCGGCACCAGTGTAAAGTATCCATGGAAAGGAAGAGGCGAGAACCGGCTTGACGATATAAATAATGGTTTAATGATAAACTTAAAAGAAGACACAAACACACACGACGGACATGTCCGTAAACGATCTCTCTCTCCCGCACGATCCTCTGCAGTCGACCTTTATCCCTCGGAGGCTTAATTAGCCTAATACGGGACCGGGTGTGTAGGATCACGACCCGGCCCCGCCCTCCGCCCTGCCACAGTAGCACACACTGCTTTAAATTTTTTTTCACATTTTGTATGCATTAAATAGTCCCGGTCAGCATGACATCAACCTAAAAATAGGTGTTTTACTGTAATTACAAAAAACATACTAAAAATAAACCAAAATGTATTATCTATTTGGTATTCTTTGGCAAGGCTGTTCGTCAACATTGAATTATACAAATTGTCAAATATTAAAAGACCAAAAGGCATGTTAGAATATTAAAACACTTTGAAAATGGTTTAATGATGTTTACAACGAAAGAGAACTGTACAGTTACAGTAAAAGATCATACATATACATATATATATATATATATATATATATATAAACAAAAATACAGCAGACAAATGCATTAAAACTACCATGTTATCCTGATTCACATACTTATATATATTCTACACAATCACTCAGTTCTAAGCTACAGTGATGTAGCCATTTAGCGTTCAGTCTCAGGTATATGTTCTTGATAACAGACCACAAGTGGCACTAGAGTTCAGGTTTGTAGTGATACCCAGAACCCAACCAATCACTACGACAACAGTGAGTTACAGCGTTCTGAAGGGAGATATTGAAGTTACAATCTACAGTATGTGACAGGGTGAGAATGGAACAAATTCCTTGAGCTTTAGCTGTAGGAAATATGGAAATGAGAGTAAACAGGTGGATTTCTTTTGAAATTATTGACTCAAAGTATTATATACATATTATTATTTTTTTATTATTATTTTTTACTTAAATCTTTTTTTTGTTTTGTTTTAAAAACAATGATAACCTGGGCAGTGAATCTGACATCACACACATTGACACATCCAAAAATATACAAAAATACTATTTCTTTAACCTACAGTAAGACAGTTTTGCAGTTAATTCCATGCCATGACAGAAAAAAGAGAGCAATAAAT
Source organism: Xyrauchen texanus (assembly GCF_025860055.1). Lineage (NCBI taxonomy): Eukaryota > Metazoa > Chordata > Actinopteri > Cypriniformes > Catostomidae > Xyrauchen > Xyrauchen texanus. Next base: position 31,554,762 of record NC_068293.1, on the reverse strand, counting down.
CCAACGAACAAGAAAATTAAAAAAGACAAACTTTTTCCCCCATAAGCATCTCAGAAAAATACCAAAATATACATCCAAGCTTTGGAACTACTGAGGTTAGGACTACTGCCAGAGCTGGGTTCTGTTTCTTAACACACAAACTGAAGGATTTGGGAAGGAAGAAGGAAAAAAAACAGTTATCTTTGGTATCTGCATTTGTAAAACATTTCATATTTGGATTTTTGCTTTGGAATAGAGCTTATAGTTTCTTTCGACCCTCCACTCGGCATAAAACCATCAACAGAATTGTGTCATACAGACACCGCCCTTGTTGGATGGAGGGCAACAATGCATAGTTGCACAGCTAATCAAACCAATTGAAATCATAATTGTGGAAACAGCAAAGCTAGATAAATACATGGACAGAACACTAAAATCACGGCACAACGGCACCTAAATGTATGGAAAGACATTGCATGTTTTCCGTAAACAATCATAGAACCAGTGTTTTAACTCCAGAGAACAGTTCATCCTGAGCAGGTTGCAGTGAGCCCAAGACATCCTTCAGTGTGTATTAATAAACATCACCCAGCCCATGAGGGGTTACTTTGACAAGTCCTTGCAGAAGCCAGCAGTGTTTTTACTCTCTTTCTACTTAACCATGTCTACTTGACCACATGTATGACCAAAGATCATAAAAGTTGAGGCAGGGTACTGGGAGAGAGAGTTTAGTCCATACAATCACTTTGAAGTCTTTGGTTACCATGGAGAAGGTGAGAAACAAGTAGGCCACAAACCCAGAAGAACTAATAGCACATAAGCACACAAACCATGCAGCACAACTCAGAATGAGGGAAAGAAAGATGACGATTGTCAAATCATATAAAAAGCTTTGGTACAAAATGAATAAGTGGCTACAGTGTAAAGAAAATATAAATAAGTGTTCTAAGCAACTAAATTCTGGCTAATATGCACATGTTTGTGTGTCTTATGTGCCTTTTTGTTCTTTTGGGTACTGATCCAGTTTCTCACTCCAAACAATAAACAGACATCTGCGGGCCTCTGTTGTGGGACAGTTACTTTTTTTATTTCATTTTATGTTATGCAGAAGATTAAAGCAGGTTTTTACTCTGTTTCGAGTTATAAATGAGGTATACAACAGTTTACTCAGAGGAGCTCTCACCTTTCTGGTGCATGACCTCTTCTGCAACGATCCTATTTTGTCACTAGACTGGGGCTCTACAGTAACAGTATATTATACAATCAGAAAACTATCCAATTGCAAGTCAGAGCATCCACACACGCCAAAATCAAGTGCCAAATACAGGATCCGCAACAACTTTGAATGTTTTAAGAATTGTCATCCTTATCAGTATAAATCAACACCTGAAATATCTCATGATCAGTTCAAAGGGATCATCTATAGCCAAGTGGTCAATTGCATCAAATCCTTATAACGCTTCCTTATATCCACTTTCAATATGGCATGTTTCCTGTATTTTTGACCGATGAGTAAATCAAAGTCATTTTTCTTATTACGCCAAACGGAACCTACTTTCTCTACAATATTAAAGGAATAGTTTACCAAAAAATGGAAATTGTGTCATCATTTACTCACCCTCATGTTGTTCAAAACCAGTAAGTCTTCTGTGGAACACAAAAATATGGCACACAAGACTTTCACCTACTGTTGCACTTGTGTACATAGTAGTGTGACAATGAAGTGATTTGATTTGATTTGAAATAGACCATCATCAGATCGCCTCGGTCACCATTCACTTTTGTATTCTTTCATTCACACCTTTTTTGCTTACAATGAAAGCGAATGGTGACCGAGGCTAACATTCCGCCAAACATTTACTTTTGTGTGCTATGGAGAAAAGAAACTTATTCACGGATTGAGAAACAACATGAAGGCGAGCAAATGACAGAATTTTTCATTCTTGGGTGAACTGTTCCTTTAACCTTTCAAAGTCAATGCACCATCAGCAACCATCATGCCACTCCCTACAGATCAGCTGGAGTTAAGTTATTAGTAAAGCTTTTTCAACAGGTATCCAACCAGCTTGAATTATAACTACATAATAGGTAGAAAGCAACACTTCCTAAATTTTTTTTTAAAAAATGCACAAAACACGAATAGAACTCACAGCGTTATTTTCACGGTCGATATGCACCATGTGAGATTGACATTGGTGCATGCTTGGTTGCTTCTTTCACTCACACAAACACAATAAAAAAAACACCTTTCGCATAAACATTTTCAACAATTTGCTACAATGTGTCAAACTTCAGAAATAATAGTAAGGCATAAATGATCAATGCAAGTTTGTCAAACTAAGAAAGCCAGTGACGTTGCTCCCTCATGATATACAAAAAAGGCAGTAAATAAATTCAAATGATTGTTAATGTTTTTTTAAAAAAAACTAAAAAACATGGCAAATTAAAATCATAAAAAGCAAATAATTACAAAATTAGAGAGTAGTTTGGTGCCATCAAGCCTTTTCCTTCAGGAGTACCATCAAAAGCCCCACCCACTCAAACAAACCACATCGCAATGTGGGTGGGGCACATAAAAGCCACTCCCACATCTCAAGGGTGTGGTTTTAATTTTTGGTCTTATCTTTTTTTGTGTGTTTTCAGAATAGCTATAATATAAATGGTCATTTTTCTTTTAGTGAATAAGCATGACAAAAACTACATTCAAACTAGATATTGGTTCAAATATAAACATCTTACATAAGTGAATATATATAGAATTTAGAAAAGAAGAAGTTAATCTCGCTAATCTTTTGAGTCATTCCTCAGATAAATATATCAGTAACTCCCCCACAGTCCCGGTCCCACCGGGTTATGACACCAATGCGCAAAACACGTAAATCTACATGTCCAGAGAGGCTACGTTGAAATTTCCGGACAGAACTAGCATAATGAGCAGCATCAAGACATCAACCCAGCCGCAAAGACAAAGGCCTTTATTTTTACTTTGGCAAGTAGGAGAACAAAATGATTCATTACAAGTTAACCTGGAGATACCCTTTAAGTAGTAGTACTTGAAATAGCAGTAGTAGAGTGACATTACAGATTTTCCTGGTATATTCTGTAGTTTCTGTTAAATTAACATGTGTTGTTGGTCATACAATAACGGGCTGTTATAAACAGCTTTTGTACATTCTGAAGTTGACTGTTGGTGTCTTTCGCTTAAAGTGAACCTCCCATGTAAGTGCTGCTGAGGTATTTCAAATCATATTAACAACAAAAACACAACTTGCGTAAGGAGTCATAACAACAACAAAAAAAGACAAATCTACAGACAGGGCCACAGTAACAAAAAGGAACAATGGGGGATACTCGGACCTCTTTGTGACAGAATTCAAATGCCAGAGAGCTCAGAGGAATGCTACAGAGGAAATACTACTGTAATTATCCCAGTATGCCCATCTCTATTGTTCTGTAACATAAAAACAAGAAGTCTAAACAATGTACCAATGCTAAGCTTGACATCCACCTTCTTCCAAATGCAAGTCACGAGTTGTGAGAGAGCCGTCAAATGTTTCAGGGCCTACTGTCCTCCCATTAGTTCCTATTGAAATTAAGAGTACGTGGACTCTTGATATTTCTATTACTATTCATTTATTACAATTCTTTGTTCTGGCAGAGCCAGCGAAGTATCTGCATTGAGCCCTCCAAGGTCACATCTAAAACTAAGACTTACCCAGAAACTCAACGAATAAAACGAAGGAGAAGGACTCCTGAAATCTCAAAAGCACTAAAATACAAGGCCCTTAAAATTCTCTTTGGACCGTAAAATGCTATCGAGAGCTAAAGCAAGTTAGCGCTGTGCAAGATAGGCTAGATTTCTTTACAAAGCTGGACACAATTTGTTGGCATTGTCATGAAAGGGTGGGGTTTAAAAAGAAGTGTACTAGATGGTTAAGTTTGTCAGTAGTGAGTAGTGAAATTGTGGTCAGCATTGCACTGGTCCACACAGGCACAGCAGCTAGTGAGAAAACGACTTTGGTTCAAGCTTTACATCATGGCTGCATTACATTGGTAGGGAAAAACAAAGGCCATCTGGTTAAAACTCCTTAATACGATCCTGACTCACCTTTATATCGATATGTCAGAAAGGCCCTCTCTGGGGATCTGTGCCACTATTGTCCTCTATGGTATAGGCTACTCACTGAGCCAGGTAAAAGGTGGCCCACCCAAATTGTCCAGGGCCCCATGAACTTGAGCGATGGCCCTTATTTCCGGTTACAAAGGACTAAGTCTGCTACCTTGTAACTACTAAAAAGGATACCATTTAAAGAAGCCTGTAAGGCAGGAACGCACCATCATTACATCCACCACCCGCACCTCTACAATTTTTAAATATTTGAACAGAATGGGAGGAATACTCCCACATTTTTCTCTGTACAACTCTAACTCAAAGTCCTCACTAAAGACCAGCAGAAGCGACAATCCCTGTACTCACACTGGAACTTTGCGATCTCATTTATATAGTATCCTATCCTGCTCTCCCTTGATCTAGATCTATTTTGTTAGTTGCACTGACTGACACTACAAAATTGAAGAGGGACAGCCATCTCAACAAAAAGAAAGGAAAAAATACATAAAATTATGTTTTTGTCTTTGGAAAAGATCTTCAAAATATTGCATTATCATATTTCCTGTGGTCTACCAAGAGCCTTCGCTCATAAATATTTAGGCTTAATCTACGCTACAATAGCAATATACAGCAACAGGTATAACAAAGATTTTTGGTATTTCTTGAGAGAAATTCAATACAAGACCTCCGAAATAAAGACCTCTTAAAGCATGACAGAAGTTCTGCAGTTCTCAAATCCATTTTTTTTTTTTACAGATACTGTGCACAAGTACAAAATCAAACTAAAAAAAACTAAAAACACATTCCTGGGCAAAGATCTCACATTGCAAGTCTCTACCCTCTGAAAAGTGAATGTCATCCACCTAAACTTTCTCTTGCTTGACCTCACAAACATCCCAAGATAGGAAGACAGTTACACAGTCCTAAGACTAAGCAACATAAGAGGCTGTTCAGACCGAACACATTCTTGCGGGAAAAAAAAACCTAGATGCAGCACAATGAATAGAACAGACAAGTTTTTAACATTTGAAGTTCTTTTAACTTGACGTGCCATCCAAAAAACATGGCGCTCCTCCGCAAGCCCTGAAACAATAGAGAGACATCAGCAGACAAATGTGTCCATCTAGCAAATGTTTTTTAAAGAGAGAGACGAACGCAAAAACATGTTCGGGTTGAATGGCCTTTGAGAGTTGCGAGCACTCGGAACATGCTTTACTTTTGGTTTAAAATGACTGAGGCATCAATGTACTGCTCAGTCACTGAACAAATATTCCTAGATGGATCATGACAATTCTTTTAAAGCTTTGAGTTTTATGTAAGCCCATGACTGGTTTAGCATTCAGACCCAGACTAAATTAATGTTTAAAAACTTCTGTTACCAAGTAAACTATGACAAAAGTCAAACAAAAATCTAGAAGTGTCTCTAGAAAGGCCAATCAAATGTTTCCTTAAAGCAATGAAACCACATCACAGCTGCTTATTACTCCATTAAAGCCTTGTAACCATGAGTTAGTAAGATATAGGACATAAAGCTAACCCACTGTTTGATAAAAAATAAACAATGTGAATCCAAAAGGAAGTTCCAGAGAGACAGCAATATTGTAAAAAAAAAAAAAAAGGCCTGTGAAGTAGAATCTCCATTGGAAAGAAAACAGAAGAACATAAGGTGTCCTTTTCTGTGGTAAAGAAGAGGAAAAGTGTCAACAGTTACAAAGTATCATTCAACATTTTTTGGTTAAAAGCATTTTAGAAGAACCTCTAAAAAAGAGAGATGAAGATATAATGTGAAAATGGGCGCAAAGACTGAGCGAAATGAATTTTGCAAAGCCGAATACACTTGGCACAATGTCCAGGGAGATTTCTGCTCTCCTTATGCAAGTGCTATGGAGATGCCAACATTCGCTTATGGTTGCTTGCTGAGAAGTCAACCCAACAATGAGGTCCAAATGATTTTGAGTGAAAGATATGAGAAGTTAAGAGTCCAACTTAAACATTAAAATAACATTAAATCCTTTTAAGTGGGTTTCTTTTTGGTGGTAGCAAAAGATTAAAGAAAACGATGAAGAGGAAAGGGGTATAGAAGAGGAGACGAGGGGGTAAAGCTTTCACTGGGCCTTAGAGGCCGTGGTGATGGTGGAGGAGGGCATAGTTGCCGTGGTAACAGTGTTCTGGTGGGCATCGGCGGAAATGTGCAGGTTTAGGGCTCCAGAAGCACCTGCTGCCCCTCCCGCAGACACCAGGCTGACCGGGTTACTGGCGAGCAGGGACAAGTTCTGGGGATTCAGAAAGAGGGGTGCTGTCACAAGGTTTGGGGTGCTCCCTGCACTGGTGTTAGCAAACAGCAAGTTCCCGCTCCCGTCCAGGGATGTAATGGGCAAAGTGCCACTAGATGCCAGAGCTGATGGGGATAGAGACAATAAAGAATATGAGAACTCGAAGAAACCAGGTGATCCAAACATATTCACAATGTAGCCCCAATGTCAAATTTTGCATGCTGATAATTGTTTTTATTTATATGCCATATACACTAATTGTTTACATTTTTATAAACTTCTATATGGTTCATAAGCAATAAGATGGCTGATATTGAAAATCTACACTGGTTTGTCTTAAAATAAAATGTTCACAATGCAGCTCCAATCTAAAATGTACATTCAGTGTAAACGGACACATGTTTGTAACTTGACATAGAAAAGAAAAACAGTTTGCAACTGGGAAAACGTGATTATTTGTTATATAAAAATAAATCAATAAATAAACACTCAACATATTTTAGTCACAAATGTAAAGTGCATCCTTAAAGGAATATTCTGGGTTCAATGTTAAGCTCAATTGTCAGCGTTTGTGGGATGTTTTAATTTTGACTCGTCCCTCCTTTTCATAAAAAAAGTTATGAAATTGAGGTTTGGCACTTACAATTAAAGTGAATGGGGGCAAGTTTTGGAGGGTTTAAAAGGCAGAAATGGAAAGCTTATCATTTTATAAAAGCACTTACATAAATTCTTCTGTTAAAACTTATGTATTATTTGAGCTGTAAAGTTTTTATTTTTATTTTTTTAATTTTTCAGTCATTTTAGGGTTTGATGACATTACATCGTCATGGCAACGAAGTTGTAAAATTGGCTAGACCCTTCTCTCAGAAAAGGTAAGTGATTTAAAATCACACTAAAATCATCTTTACATACATATTGTTTATATCTTGTGGCTATACTTTTGAAAAGTGAGTATTTTAATGTTCAAAAATTGGCCCTCATTCACTTCCATTACATAATTATTATTTTTTTGTGGTAATCAATATTGTGCCACAAAATGTTGTCGATTGAGCATAACTTGTATTGAACCCAGAATATTCCTTTAATTTGTGTATTTGAAAATGGAAATACAAAAGTGCCTCAGGCTGCCACATGATTTTAAATGTGCACTACATTTTTGTGTTTGTGTTATCTTGGACACAGTGACACCTAGCGGAGTGAATGCAAACTCCAAATCCATAGTTTTCAGTTTCAGATACCATTGCAGAAAGGTACCATTCACAGTCAGCCATGATTGCTTTAATACATGAATGAAAGTGTCAAATAACAAAGCGGTTACTGAGATTAAGCAAGTAGTGTTCAGCTGATCATATGATTCAAACATGGTAGCCCCCATGAGGGGACCCTCTCCATGCAAAATAAAACAGCTTTTATAAGGTTACTGTTATGACTGGAGTCTTCATCTTATGTGTGTAGTTGATTTTATACATAAATATAAAAAATAAAATTAATTTAATTAAGAGTAAAACTTTTTTAATGAGGAAAGAATTACTGGGTGCACCTTTAATGTAAAAGGAAAATGCCTACAAGTATGCTGAATGCAGAAAGTTGTTTTGAAACAGTTATAAAAAAACACAGCAAAATGCCATGCCAAATACATAAAGGTGGACAAATGAATTTAATGTAAAAGGAAAATGCACTGTATGCAAGTACATTCCACGCAGAAGGCTTTGGAGAGTATAGTGTTTCCACCACATGCTTGATTTACAGTTAGTAGTCAGTAACATGTGTCATTAAAAAACATATTGATTCTTCGGTTGTCAGCAAGATTTATAAACGCATGCAGAGTGATAGAGTAAATACAAATGTACTTGCCACTCCACACACCTTGGATCGTGGCCAAGGTGCTGTTGCTCATCAGTGCTGGATTCAAAGCGCTCCCGAGACCACCAGGTGCCAAACTCAGGAGAGCCCCACTGGATGGAGAACACATGGAGTAAAGACGGAACATACATTAAACACTAAGAAGGTAATTGAACAGCTTTATAGCGCATGATAAGTTGAGGGTGATGCACTTTCAGACCCCATTTGACCTTAGTTTTAAGTTGCAATTCTTTGATCTGATTGCAAGAGAACAGGTTTAAACGAGGTCCAAAATGCTGTGCAATCTGATCACTCAATCTTCCAATTGAAAAGATCTCCAGAGAAGCCTCAGAAACTAAGCACTAATCCTGTGCCTTCCAGAAATGGACATATTGTACAAATTGCACACAGAGACACTCACCCAGGAGAAAACTGCGAGGATGCCATGAGCCCAGGATTGAGGCCTGCGGCAGCAGCCATGGCAGCGATGCAGGCACTGTTGGGTAGCTGGCCGGTTCCTTGCAAAGCGGCAGAGAGGCTGGGTGACGCCACCATCACCTGCCCAGTGCCCAGAGTGGACGCCAGAGAGGAGGGTGCCTGGCTTACTGCCGTGACTATCCCCTGAGCCAAAGCCTGTTCCGCAGAGGATGTCTGCGGTGTGATGGGGGAAGGGCTGAGCGAAGGAGAGGATGCTGCGGTGGTGACCACAGGTGCAGTGGAGATGACAGATGCAGTGTTAATAGTAGAGCCAATGGTTGTGCCTGGAGGTGGGAAAGATTATTTTATGGACCCATGAGGTAAAATCAAGTTATTTACTCTCCTTCATGTCGTTCCAAACTCTTAAAAATACTTTAATATTTTTTTATAAAAATACTTTAATCAGGAAAGTAATATCAGCCATGATTTTCTCCTTCTAAACTAATTATTTGATAAGACTGCCAAGCATAAAAGGGATAGTTCACTCAAAAATGTAAGTTCTGTCATCATTTACTCACCCTTATGCCATCCCAGATGTGTATGGTGGCCAGGCCTTTAAAGCTAAAAATCAAACAGGCCACATGATGTAATCCATACGACTACAGTTGTTAAATCCATATCTCAAGAATCAATATGATAGGTGAGAAACAGATCCATTTTTAAATCCTTTTTTACTTTCAATCTCCACTTTTAAAATGTGAAAGAATGTGAAAGTGGAGGTTTATAGTAAAAAAGGACTTCAATATTGATCTGTTTCTCACCCACACTTAGCATATCACTTCTGAAGACATGGATTTAACCACTGGAGTTTGATTACTTTTATGTGGCCTTTATTTGATTTTTGGAGCGTCAAAGTTCTGGTCACCATTTACTTGCAATGAATGGACCTACAGAATCGAGATATTCTTCTAAAAACCTTTGTGTTCTGCAGAAAAAAGACATCCACATCTGGCATGGCATGAGGGTGAGTTAATATTGAGATCATTTTTTGGGGGGTGAACAATCCCAAAAATTCTAAATTTTATTCAAAAATTAAATACAACCATTTTTATTACCATTTGATAAATGAACGCAACTGAATTGAACATGCAACAATGAGGTCATATGGCACTGTGGCATCCAACCGTTAGAATGTTTACCATTGCATAATGTGTTCTGTTAACATACTGTACTACTGTCAAAGAATAGTAAGTATTCTTGCTTACCAGTGAAACTGATGCTGGAGACACTAGTGCTGGTGAGAGGCAAAACAGTCATTGTAGTCGGTGTGTTTCTGGTCACAAGACTGGCTGTACTCAGTGCCTGAAATGAGGGGTAGAAGGAAGACATTTAGCACTATTTACAGCAGTTGGGTTGAATAAATGAAGTGATCCAGCATGGATTTAGCTTACCAGAGGTGTGGTGGGAGGAAAGATTGCTTTGATGGGGGTGCCAGCAGCACTGCCACTGCTGGGCGGGTTGATCCTCTTCTCTTTCTGTCTGCGGTTACAGAACCATACTCGGATCACCTCTTTCTCCATGTTGAGCTGGTCTGCGATCATGGTGATCTCCTCAGAGGTAGGTTTTTGGTTCTGCTTGAAAAGGGCAAATGCACAAGAAACGCCCTTACGGCAAAAACACTTCCAAAAGTGCTAAGTTTGTAGTCCAAGTTCTGCAGTGGTAACAGTTTAGTGGGAAACTATATGACGTGGGAATTCTTTTGGATATTTATCTTCGAAGAAATCTTTGATGCGAGATGTCGCTCACCTCCAGAAAGGTCTTTTCTAAGGCCACTCTGATGTTGGTCTCAATGCTTGTCCTTTTCTTGCGGCGACGGTTCAGGCCCTCTATTCCCAGCCCAGGTGAGCCAAGAGAGCTGGGACTGGACAGGGCCTGGTCAGACGTCTGGTTCTCTGCACAAACAGCGCACACAAAAGCAAAAGGAGGGAGTGATATAAGCACCTGCAGCAAACTGCACTGTCCCTTTACTTGGCACCATTTGTATAATAAAAGATTTGCTTTATATACAGTACTATCTGTACGCATACAGATGAGAGAGCTGAGGCGAACTCCAAAACTAAAGAGGAATGCGACAGAAATCTCAATATCCTTTCTAACATTCTTTAAGGTATATAATGTCCTTCAGAGATGATTTAGATCAGAGAAAATACATACCTGCATCACTGAGCCACTTTTCAAGCAGAGGCTTCAGTTTGCACATGTTTTTAAAGCTCAGGTTCAAGGCCTCAAAACGAGAAATGGTAGTTTGGCTGAAGTCATTTCCATAAAGCTTTCCCATGGCAAGGCCAACATCCCCCTGGTACATGCAACACAAAAATAAATACATTTAAAAAGGTTTTAAACTGAAAATGTCAAACAAAATTCACTCCCTAAAACAGGATAAACAAGAGAGGCCAAATTTATTTAAACAATAAGTTGTCACACAAGTTTCTCTGATATTCTATGATGACCTAAAGGATTTCGTCTGCTTTGCACACGATAACAATCAGTGAAAATCAATCAATATTGGAATAAAGGAATAATACTTGTGTGTGTATGCGTGTGTGTGTGTTTGGGGGTCGGGGTCTTTTTTGCCCTCAAAACTAATAAAAGAATCAAATTTAAATTAATTGAAATTCTTTACGATTCCCAATATAAAACAGAAAATATATAATAAAGTTCATGTATGTAGCTTTTCACCTGCGTAAAGCCCAGTTTAATACGTCTCTGTTTGAAGGTCTTGGCAAACTGCTCGAGCTCCTCCAGGTCACTGGGCTCCTCCAGGCTGGGTGTGTCAATGTGCTTTGGTGTCGTCTGGCTGTGAGGGAGGGATTGGATGGGGGTAGCTGCTATCGTGCGTGTGGGTGTTGCAGGCTGTAAATGTAGGGATGAATTCATAGTAATAAACAAGGATGGATGGACGTTACCAAACATAATTGTGGCAACTATGAATTGGAAATATCAGCAGTAAATGTGTGCTATGCAATGTGTTTGTTTTCATCTGGACCAATGGTTCTGAAATTATTTTGCTTCAAGATCCAGATTTTACACTGGATATCCAAGTCGAAACCCCACACAGTAACAAAATTGTTTATCGCACAGAAGTAAACAAGTTTTAAATTAAATGTTAAGTGAACAGTTTTGAATTTATATAAAAAAGAACAGGCCCAGCAATAAGCAACATTATTATCATGACAAAGAAATATGAATAGGAAAAGCGACTATTTTGTTCATGCAAAGCAGAAGTGTGATTTACCTGCTTAAAGGAAGTTCACCCAAAAATGAAAATTCTCTCATCATTTACTCACTTTCATACCATCCCAGATGTGTAAGATTTTTAGAAGAATATCTCCATTATGCAATTACATAAAATACAAGAATTTTGACTAGAACTTAAAAGCAGCATAAAAGTAAACCATATGACTCTAATGGTTAAATCCTTATATTCAGAAGTTATAGCTTTTTTGGGGGATAGGTTTGGGTGAGAAACAGATTTTTTTTAACTATAAATCTCCATTTTAGAATTCTTCTATTCATTTTCACTTTCAAATTCTTGTTTTTGCCAATTCGCATTCTTCCTGCATATCGCCACTTACTTGGCAGGGAGGAGAATTTATAGTAAAAAAGTACTTTCTCACCCACACCTATCATATCACTTTTGAAGATATGGATTAAAACACTGTAGTTGTATGGATTACTGCTTATGCTGCTTTTATGTCTTTTTTGCTTCAAAGTTCTGGCCACATTTAACTTGTGTTAAATGGACCAAAAGAGCTGAGATATTATTCTAAAAAATATATTTTTTTTGTGTTCAGCAGAAGAAAGTCATACAGATCTGGTGAGTAAATGATGGCATGAGGGTGAGTAAATGATGAGAGAATTATAGTTTTTGGGTGAACAAACATTGGGCTAAATATAGTACAAGTATTACCATACAGCAGGTAAAGGAACACCAAAATGCTGTAGATTTTGATAAGATGGAAAGCATACTTTTTAAAGTAAAGCCTTTTAATAAAGAAAAAATAATAATAATAAAAACAAATTAAGATTTATTTTACATTCCTACATATACACAATTATTTGGTTAGTTGCACTTTATTATTTTAATTTAGTTATTATTTCTTGATGTCCACAACCATATAAGACCCAAGACCCATTTTTGGGATGCAACCCACCAGTTGAGAACCACTGATATTGGCAATGTTAAAGTGCTGCTCATCTGCAATGCACTACTGAAAACATTCCCTGTTAGATAGCAGAAGATATTCAATGACTGCATTTGCAATGCTTCAGATTTGACATGTACGCAAATCTGCTCTTTTCATCTGCTGTTTTGAGGATGTCAAGCAGATGTGTGTTCACAAATTAGACTGTTAAAATAGAACTAAATGGAGTCTAGATCATGCACATCTCAGCGACATGCAGGCGCTACTGTATCTGGGTTGACTAAATTATATGGATTCAGTGGGTTGATAGGATTTGTATGTCCCGACCTGTGTGGAAAGTGTGATGCTTGGCTGGGTCTGCAGGAGGTTGGCTTGGCTTTGAGGTAGTTGAGTTAGAAAGTTCTGGGCTTGCAGGAGACCTGTTCAGTGCAAGAGGAACGACAAAACTATTAGATAGGTCTCTCCATCCCTCTATCTGATCTGAGGAGGAGGAGATATCATGAGACTCACTCTGGCCCTGTGGCGTCTGGGAGATGATGAACTGCGTGGGCTGCAGCTGAGTTGCGATGTGGTGGCCTGGCTGGACCAGAACAAACTGCTGCAGGTTGAGGTTCTGATGCTGTTGCAGCTGCTGTAACTGCTTCATTGATCCAAACAAACACACAAAGCAAGAAGAACGTTAATATGTGTCACTATTCTAGAGTGACTGCAAAATACAACCTCACTGTGGCAGGGTTGGGTCGTGATGCTATACACCCAGCCCCTAATCAGGCTAATTAAGACTCCGAGAGGGATAAAGGCAAACCGGAGACATCAGTGCGACAGAGAGAGAGATTTACGGGCAGCTGCCCAACACTTGTGTGTGGTTATGTTTGTTTGTTTTTGGTTAAGTTAACCATTAAAATATTATTTATATTGTCAAGCCGGTTCTCGTCTCCACCTTTCCCTTTAAATGAATTACAGTTAGTTTTAATGGAATATTCCAGGTTCAATACAAGTTAAGCTCAATCTACAGCATTTGTGGCATAATATTGATTACCACAAAAAATTATTTTGACTTGCCCCTCGTTTTTTTAAAAAGGCAACAATCGAGGTGACTGCGAGTCACTTACAATGGAAGTGAATGGGGCCAATCCGTAAGCGTTTAAATACTCACTTTTTCTAAAGTATAGCCACAAGACATAAACAATATGCATGTTAACATGACTTGTGTGATAAAATCACAAACCAAAGTTAGTTGTGCAAAGCCAATTTTCATTTGGCAAACTTCATTGCCATGATGGTTCAATGTCAACAAAACTCTAAAATAACTGAAAAAATTACGATATAAACAAATTTTCAGCTCAAATAATAAACTAATTTTAACAGAATTAATTTAAGTACTTTTGAAATAGCCACATTCACTTCCATTGTGAGCACCTCTGCAATCTCAATTTTTGCTTTTTTATATTTTTAAAGAAATGGAGGGACGAGTCTAAATAAATGTTTGTGCTAATCAACTGGAATATACACCTTTAAGCTAGTTAAAGTTGAAAAGTGTCATTTTGGCACCTCTAGTAGCACCAAACTGAATTGCGATCTGTTTGATCAGCCTGACTGGGAACATTTTGCTACCGAATATTCTGGAATCCTGAAATCCACTGCATTCTGCCAAGTTACTGACAAACGGCATCACACATCAGACATCTTTTCATCAATTCAAATGTATTTACCTTTTCCAGTGGCACAACTGATATCACTTTCCACGAGTAGACTCGTAAAAAATGGCATATGGTTAAGGCAGGACTACATGTACAATGGAAGGCAAAGGAGTGTTTGAAGCTTGTCTGAAAGTAGTAATAATACTTGCCATTCAATTTGGGGGGTGCAGCAATTATACAACTTACTCGCAATAAACAGGCTGGTTAAAAGCATAAACACACAAAACAAATATCAAGGATAGGGAGTCCAGCACTATCAAGTGAACTACCGTGCAAGCTAATTACATTGGAATTAGTGTATAAAAGTAGGTGAGTCTGTAATACATGCATTAAAATATATTATTTTCAAATGATGTGTTATAGCATAAATGTTTTAATATCATAACATAGCAGTGTGTGAGTAATAGAGCAAAAGTGTTTATTAAGTCATAATCAGCAGTTGTAATTGTGATTCGTGTGAAAGTGAATAAAACGCACAGTTGTTGTAGCACCTCCAGTGCTCATTTCACCAGAAAGCTACGGTGAAACTTTGAATGCAACACGTAAAAGTCCAGTTTGTAAAAATGTAGTTATAGTAACGTCAGTGCTTCCCATTAATTACCTTTCCTGCCACAATCTAATTTGTCCTGTCACAGTTTCATAATGAACCGAAAATATTTTAACACTTCTCATAATAACATAAAAGATTTAATCTATTTTCTATTCATTGCTGTTATTTATTGTTATTTTATTACAGTTTGTTTACTAGTCTTAAATAATTACTTAAGAACTTGAAACCATTCTTCCAAAATTAACATTATTTAGTATTATTATTTGTTGTGATATTGAAGCTGGTATTGAGAATCATCAAATTTCGTTACAGACTACTGAAATTTTGGTATTGGGATAATGTATAGCCTTTATTCTACATGTCAGATCTTGGACAAGCACGTGACAATGCTTAATGTCGAGCCCTGGCTTAAAAGTATGGTCTAGTCTATTTTGTGTTTTGACCATTTATGAACTGCATTAAACTCCATCTCGATTATGCTTTGTGGGTGTGACTACTTTGCCGTGTCATCACCATTCATATCTATACAAGCAATGTGTTTCTGATTAAATTACTACTAGAGCACAAAATTGTTTACAAGAGCGCAAAGATCTTCATAGATCTATCTAAATTTGCTCTCATAGTGCACCAGAGTGATGCATTTAACTTTAAATATACAAAATTTTCTTAGGGGGAGTATGCCCCCAGACACCCCTAGAGGGTCCCAGGTCAACCCACCAAAGTCTCACAAAATCTTGAGGGAAACATTAAAAGTTTTTTCTATGAGACTAGGTTGAATAAACTACAGGATGATAACTTATGACTTTTCAAAGTTAAATATGTTGCAGTTACATATATAAAATGTTCTTATAGTAACACAGTTGCATGGAAATAGGGCAGAGAAGACGTAGCTGTCTTACAGGCGTGATCTGGATGGGTTGGGAGAGGGGGATCTGGGTGATGGGGGTGGCAGCGGAGGCGGAGATGCTGGCTCCTGTAGTGCTGCTCTGCTGGCCAGCCGAATGCTGCACGGCTGCTGCTAACAGCTGAGCCTGAGCCTGCTGCAGCAATAACTGCTGCTGCACTGGAGTCAAACTCAACTGGAGAACAGAGAAAGAGACAAAGAGAGAGAGACAGCAAGTCTATAAATTTCTAATGACCACACTGAATTATCATATGCTCATGCATTAGGCTTTCACAAATTTTCTAAAGTTCTAAAGAAATAAAGTTCTAACTTGCCCCCCACTTGTTTTTTTAATACAGTGTTTGGACACATAATGTGTCCAATTTCTATTTCCCCACCTTTTTCTCCTCATGTGCTGTCAGGTGCACACACTGAGCTTTGCTTATGTCAACGATGTTCTACAAGCCAGATTCGAATGGGTGAAGATTTAATTGAATTCACACATTTCGGTTGGTTCTTCACACAATGCTAGCGAATTGTTTCAGTAGACTTGAAATGTTCTGCTCAAGTGTTATGGATAACTTTGTGCTGTTGGAGCTGGACAGTCACAATCACAATCCTCTCAACCCTCAATTTTATATGTTTCATGAATTAAAAAAGTCATTCTCTTCCGACTCGTGGAGGGTGACTAAATAATGACAAATTTAAATGTTGAGCTATTATATATCAGTATTGCCCCAGGCAAGCACTATTACTTGTATTTATTCTGTTTTGGATGTTCAATCAGTATTCTGTATAAACTAGTAAAAAAAAAAATCTTATGTAACAAAGTACACAGAAAATACTTTTGTCTAAGAAGTTTAAGATTATAAGAATAATTTAATGTTCTGATTCTTATATAAAAATTCTGATTTAATTTTTTCCAAAGAGTGTAACCATGTTATTCAGGAAACAGTAAAACCTGAACGAATGCTTTGTTTTCATTTTACATTTTGTATATTAAAACTTTTTGTGAAATGATGCACAAGTTCATTTAGTTTTTGCAATCAATTCTTTGTGTTGGAGGTGGGGGCAAAACAATTCTAGTGTCAAAGGGGGGTGACTCAATTTTCTTATTAGTACCACTGCATTAGACCAAGGACCGTCTGCACAAGATAATGCTAAACCTCTTCTTATAACTAACTTTTAAGCATCTGGTCCCAAGTTTATTTTTTGTAGATTTACGCCTGTGGTTGTATTAGCCGAGCAGTTTGACAACCAGAAATTGTCTAAATACTTTACACATTGTTTTATTATTTAAAAGCTAAAAAACTTTGTAGGAATGTTTTGCTTACAGTTTGTTTGTGCAATATTTCTTTAAAATTATTGCAACTTCTGTATTATAATGCAAAGACATTGCATTTTTAAGTGTGACTAACGTTTCCAATTTAAAATGATTTTTAAATAGATGCCAGCTGCTAATAAGACTGGAGCATTAGAAAAAAATGCAACACACTGCATGGGTGAGAAATAATACACTGAACTAAATAGCATCGGAGATTAGAATTAGAGTGTACCAAATAGGGTTTAAAATTCTTTAAAAAATTACCGGAATCGTAAGATTTTGGTGACTTTCTAACTGACATAAAATTTAAAAAAAAAAATACAAAAAAGAACTGCTGGCTCTCTGGTGCCTTTGCCACTGAGACTGTGTGTGTGTGTGTGTGTGTGTGTGTGTGTGTGAGAGAGAGAGTCACAAGCTTTCTCTCCCAGTGTGTGTATTTTACAGCATTATTTGATATTATTCTTAGCATAGTGGTATATGTTTTTACATAAAATCAATTAAATCATGCAATTAATTGTTTGACTTTAATGTTTAATCATATATATATATATATATATATATATATATATATATATATATATATATATATACATATATATATACACACATATATGTATATATGTATATATATATATATATATATATATATATATATATATATATATATATATATATATACTACATATATATACACACATATATATACACACATATATATATACATATATATATACACATATATATATACACATATATATATACACATATATACACATATATATATACACATATACATACACATATATATATACATATATACATACACATATATATATACATATATACATATATACACATATATATATACACATATATACATATATACACATATATATATACATATATACATATATACATATATATATACATATATACATATATACACATACACACATACACACACACACAAAAATTACCAAAACACACATTTTTGCAACAGTACAGTACAGTACAAAAGATAAAATTAAATAACTATAATTACAGATTTAGGTTCAATTAACATGTCAGTCTTTATCTTTTTAGGGCAGTAGTAGATCCACATCAAAATATGAAGTTCAGCCCACAATTCACAATATGAGAAACGAATCGCCCATGCACCCACATCTAAACATGCTAAGGACCTGAACAATGCAGTGGCATACTTCATTGCCAAAGACATGATGCCCATTCAAGTTGTGGAGAAACCTGGGTTTTTGAAACTAATGAAGATGGCAGCGCCTCTTTACAAAGTGCTATCAAGAAACTTATTTTCAAAGAATGAAATCCCCAAGATATACACAGAAGTCAGGGCTCATGTGCAGAAACAAGTGGCAGAAGGGGTGTGGTTTTCTGAAACTACTGATGTATGGACCAGCAATGGTGGTAGTGGAGAACCATACATCAGCTTCACAGTGTATTTCCTCTCTCCAGATTGGGAATTGAAGTCCTTCTGCCTCAAAGCAGGAGTGGAGCATCACAAAGAATTGTTTGTCTAGCATCACAACTGACAATGCAACCAACATGAAAAAAGCATTTCAAGGATTACCCTGTGTTTGGCCATAACCTAAATTTAGCTATAGCCAAAGTTCTCAAAAATCAAAGAGTTGACTCAGCTGTACGAGCATGCAGGCATCTAGTACAGGGATTCTCTCGCAGCTGGAAAAGAAAGAGAATTGAAGAATCAGGCAATGCTGATCATTCCTGAAAAAAAAAAAAAAATCACTCATTCATGACGTAGTGACGAGATGGGGGTCCACTTTCAAAATGATTGAGATTTCTGGAACAGCAACAGGCTTGTTGTGCAGTGCTCGCAGCAGACAGAAGCTCATAGCATCTAATGCCAAACGATAGTGACGTGCACACTTTGGAGAAGGTCTGCCAACTTCTGGGGCCTCTAAATGACTTCACAGATCTACTGGGTTCTGAAACAAAGACCACCCTGTCATCTTAGAAGCCTGTTATGGAGCACATCTCTGGCATACTGAATGAAAAGGAGGAAGATGATGCCCTAACCAAACACATGAAAAAGGTAATGGATGATCTGCAACACAGTTACTCTGATAAAGTCAATAAGGTGATTGATATTGCTTTCTTCATTGATCCCCGTTTCAAGGGCAACTTTTCTCAAAAGAAGGATGACACCATCAGATTCACTGTAGAGGAAGCTGTAAACCTGGCAGAAATGACATCACGGCTACCGCAAGAATTACATGCCTCCACTGCTGATCAAGAGCAAGGAAGCAGCACTTCCACCACCACAGTCCTTTCTGCTGCTACAAAGAAAAGACAAATCTCTGTCTTGCTTGCCGAAAAAAATTACATCAGAAAAACAACAAAGGGTCAAAAAAGGAGAAGATGCTCCCTTAAAAGAAAGCGTGACAATGGAGGTTACATTTTATTTGTCTCTGCCTCCCATATCCTCTGATGCTTACCCACTGGCATGGTGGAAGGCTCATGTTCAAGAGTGTGTCAGGGCGGAGGGCAGGGCCGGGTCGTGATCCTACACACCCGGTCCCGTGTTAGGCTAATTAAGCCTCCAATGGATATAGGTCAACTGCAGAGGATCGTGCGGGAGAGAGAGATCGTTTACGGACATGTCCGTCAAGTGTGTGTTTGTGTCCTTGTTTTAAGTTTCTCATTAAAATATTATTTATATCGTCAAGCCGGTTCTCGCTTCCTCCTTTCCATTGATCCCTTCACACTGGTGACGGACATGTCCGTAAATGATCTCTCTCTCCCGCAAGATCCTCTGCAGTCGACCTATATCCATCGGAGGCTTAATTAGCCTAAAACGGGACCGGGTGTGTAGGATCACAACCCGGCCCCGCCCTGCCACATTGAGTTACCTCTCCTTGGCAATGTAGTAAGAAAATGTATCTGTATCCCTCTGTGTGCCCTCAGAGAGTGTGTTCAGTTCTAGTGGACACATCCTTGTACCTCACCGCTCCAAACTTAATCCAGGAAAGATGAACATGCTCAAATTCCTGCATCATAACTTGGACTGAAAGAGAAATGTGTAGAAAGTGAGCAGGTCTCCAAAAACCTTGTTTAGCTGCATGTTTAGGCTCACTTAAATTACAATTATTATTATTTTATTTATTTTTTTACAGAAAATAAATTCAGCTATTTATGTTCTAATTATTGTTGAGCTGCAGGTTTAGGCTCACTTTAGTGGCTGCATGTATTTTAATTAAGAAGAATTCAATAATTTTATTTTATTATTTAACCTGATATACACGTTTACTACTGTTCCAAATATTCTATGAAGCTTAAAAATAAAATATATTGTGTTCAATGAAAAAGAAGTTGTTGTTTTTTACCTAGACATTTAAAAATAACACATTATAAATCTGTAAATCACAATACCACAATACAGTGAAACCGTGATATTTTTGCTTAAGGTAATCATACCGTCAAAATCTCATACCGGTCCATCTGCTGGGCTTCCAGCTGTTCAGAGAGGATGGCAATGCATAGTTAACGGGGAAAAAGATTGGCAGTGGAACATGCATTTACATCAATGAAAGTTGGTGTACAGATGTAACAACCTTAAAGAAGATGTGCTGTACTAATATGGACAGTGTTTATATTCCTCCACAAGCGTGTGAGCGCAGTGCTGCAACAGCTGGCTGATCAGATCACAGACACGGAACAACAATACCCGGACTCACTTATTATTCTCAGTGATTTTAACAGAGTCAACCTCACCTGTGAACTGCCAAAATACAGGCAGCACATTAAAATGCCCCACCAGAGACCAAAATATACTGATCACTGCTACACAACATTAAAGGATTTCATTCTGTCCCAAGAGCAGCTTTGGGACTTTCTGATCATTGTCTGGTTCATCATCTTCCAAACAACAGGCAGAAACTTAAATCAGCTAAAACTGTAGTAAAGACTGTAAAAAGATGGACCAATAAGCAGAGCTGGAACTACTTGACTGCACTGATTGGAGTGTTTTTAAAGCTGCAGACACCAATCTGGATAAGCTCACATATACTGTGGCATCATATATCAGTTTCTGTGAGGATATGTGCATTCCTACTAGGGCTTATTTAACGTCCAAAAAACCATGGTTTACAGCAAAACTCAGGCAGCTACATCAGGCCAAAGAGGATGCTTACAGAAGTGGGGATAAAATATTGTACAATCAGGCCAGAAACACACTGACAAAAGAGATTAGAGTGGCTAAAAGAAGCTACTCTGAGAAACGGAAAAACACGTTTTCAACTAATGACCCTGCATTAGTGTGGAGAGCCCTGAAATACATAACTAATTACAAGACACCATCCCCCAACACTGTAGGGAATCAACAACTGGCTGACAACCTGAATGTGCTTTACTGTAGATTTGAAAGGCCCAGTCTCACACCGTTCTGACCTTCATTTCACATTAACATCAACACCTCCTGCAACCGCCCTCCTTCCCCTCCTGTTACCCATCATGCACTTATGCACTTACTGTGAAGAGGATGATGTGTGCCAGGTCTTCTGGAAACAAAAGACAGGGAAAGTACAGGGCCCAGACAGTGTTTCACCCACTTGTCTAAAATCATGTGCGGAGCAGCTGGCCTCCATCTTCACACATATCTCCAACAGATCACTGGAGCAGTGTGAAGTTCCCTGCTGCAAATGCTCAACCATCATCCCTGTCCCAAAGAAACCAAAATCACAGGACTTAATGACTGCAGACCCGTCACTCTGACATATGTGGTCTTGAATTAATTTGAGAGACTGGTGTTGGCCCATCTGAAGGACATCTCTGGACCCTTTCTGGATCCCCTTCAATTTGCTTTTCAAGCAAACAGGTCAGTGGATGATGCAGTCAACATGGGATTGCATCATATTCTGCAAACATCTGGGCAGAACAGGGACATATGCCAGGATCCTTTTTGTGGAATTCAGTTCACCTTTCTAGACAATCATCCAAGCTATTCTCCAGACTAGGTTAGACTATTGCAACTCATTGTACATTGCTCTGCCCTAAACTGCATTATACCGCCTTCAGCTTGTTCAAAAGGCAGCAGCTAGGCTTTTAAAAGTCAAGAAAGTGGGAACACATTTCTCCGGTTTTAGCTCTACACTGGCTTCCAGTGAATTTCAAAGTTGATTTTAAAATTGTGGAGTTTTAAGTTTTTTTGTCTAAAAGGCATTATCTGGTCTTGAACCCCCATATATCAGTGACCTTCTAGACCCCTACTCCCCCACCAGAGCACTCAGGTCTTCTGACCAACTTCTATTGAAGGATCCTTGTTGCCACTATAGATCTAAGGGTGACCGTGTTTTTTCTGTGATAGGTTCTAATCTATGGAATATTCTCGCTTTCCATGTGAGGTCAGCTTCATCACTAGCTATACTTAAATATTATTTAAAAACATATTTTTATTCTGTGGCTTTTGAATAGATCATTGAATAGGTTGAAGTGGATTACTACAGGTTATATTTAAATGTTTTAATTTATTGTATTATGTTTCATATTTAATAATAAATCAGTCTGTTTTTATACATTTTGTTTGTTTGATCTGTAAAGCACTTTGGGTCAACTTCTGTTGTTTTTAAATGTGCTCTATAAATAAAGGTTGACTTGACAGACTAAATTAAACTAAGTCTCTGTTCCCACCTTTATCTGTCAGTGGATCACCAGCTTTCTGACAGATAGGTAGCAGTTAGTGAGACTGGGGAAATTCAGTTCCAGCACCTATACGATCACCCCCCAGGGATTTGTGCTCTCCCCACTACTCTTCTCCCTGTACACAAATGACTGCACCGCCAATGACCAATCTTGTCAAGCTCCTGAAGTTTGCAGATGACAAGACTGTCATCTGCCTCATCCAGGATGACAAAGAGTCTGCATACTGAAGGGAGGTTGAACAGCTGGCTATCTGGTGCTGTTCAGAATATGGAGCGGTTCATGGGCTTTACCATTGCACGGTACCTGAAGTTGGAAACATACATTGACTCCACTGTGAAAAAGGGCCAGCAGAGGTTGTACTTCATTCACCAGTTGAGGAAGTTCAACATGCCACAGGTGCTACCGATACAGTTCTACTGAGCAGTCATTTGATTCAGCTACAAAATCGGACATCAAAAGACTACAAAGGGCACTTCAGACTGCTGAGTGGATTATTGGTTGCCCCCTGCCCTGAAAAACTGTACACTTCCAGAGGTAGGAAAAGGGCTGGAAAAATCCCTCTGGACCCGACTCATCCAGCCCACTACCTTTTTGAACTGTTGCCTTCTGGCCAGCATTACACTGAGCACCAGAACCCTCAGGCTATCCATTTCATGAACAGTTAAAACTGCCCCACTGAGCAATAATTATGTGCAATGCACAGCTTAGTCCATACATTTTTTTTTATCCAAAATATCCTACCTCTTCTGCCATTACATTCCCTTGCACTATTTGTATATAACAAATTTGTATTTGTACATACGTGTGTGCGAGATATACATGTACACACACACAATTTGTCTTATTATACTTAGATTTTCTATGCACTGGAAGTTTCTGTCACCAAGACAAATCCATTGTATGTGTAAGCATATTTGTCAATGAAGCTCATTCTTATTCTAATACTGACTCTTTTCCTGTGGTCTCAAGTCGTGAATTTTACTAGCATTAGTATCACCAACTGAAATATTGTTATCGTGATCACAAACACTGTCGTTTATGAACTGCGTGTACTTTCTTTGGTTTCAAATGTTCCAACGAAGTTGTAAACCAAACATTTTGAACATAGCACAAACAACGATGAGTGGAGGCACAGAGAGAAAAGCCATCCCAAATTTCCTGCACAAAAACAAACATATTTTGTCTTATAGCTATGGTGATAAAAAAAATTATGCAGCCTTCTGAGGCTTCAAGAAGAGAGGAGAGTGGATATGCTAATTAACAAAACAGTTATGCAGTCCATGTAAAATCTGCATAGATTTGCATATTCTCAACCATCTGTTTCCGAGCAACTGCAGAGCAGCTAATTAGCATATGGAGCCCAATAATTTCCCCAGTAACCAGGAGATAACATGCTGTTCTTTATACGTATGCATGCATGCATTTCTAATCTTCAGAGTTACAACAAATCGCACACATAATATTCAAATACACACAACGATCACCCTGTTGCCACACATTCACACACACACATCATGACATCAGGAGGAAAGCCTTAGCAGTCATTTAGTGAGACAATTGGGAGGTCAGTGACTCAAGACAGGTGAGAACCGACCCTGGGGACATCTTCAAATTCCTATATCTCTTTTTTTTCAGTGTTTGTGCAAGTGTCATGACACATAGACCACAAGTGTGTGTGTGTGTGAGAGAGA
Organism: Xyrauchen texanus; assembly: GCF_025860055.1. Classification (NCBI taxonomy): domain Eukaryota; kingdom Metazoa; phylum Chordata; class Actinopteri; order Cypriniformes; family Catostomidae; genus Xyrauchen; species Xyrauchen texanus. The sequence goes on along the minus strand of NC_068293.1, from coordinate 31,530,114 downwards.
GCCAAGAAAAAGAAAAAAAAAAAAAAAGATTATACCTGTTGGAGCAAGGCCTGTGCGTGTGCGTTGGTGATTGCGCTTGTTTGCACAGTCTGCCTCTGAAAGTCCAGTCCATTTGTTTGGGCACCTGGGAGAAGAAAAGCAGTCAATGCCATAATAGATCAGTTACACAAAAAGGTATTTTCAACTAAATTAAACTGCTCCATTGCCTTTCTTATTTCAAACTTAAAAAATGAACATCCTGCAATACAAATTGAGAGATATACCGTCCTACTTATTCCAGCTCAGACAAAGCTGTGCAAGTGACCCTTCAGAACATGAAATGCTTACTGCAAATCATTCAAGCACTTATCAAAATGCAAAAGAAAGTCATGTTGGAAAGATCAGGCAGAATTATCTAAATTAAACCAACAGCAAACTGTCCCACACCAGGTAACTCACCAGTGTTTTCATCCCCGCTCTCCATTGCACATTTACTTGATTCTGATGGATTACTCATTCTAGAATCTGGAATGGATAAAAAGGAAGATTGTACTTAAAGTCCATCCAAGATATCAATTTCAAACCAATCGATTCCTCAATGCCTTTCAAAAGTGCAATTTTTTAAACAGTATTGCTCAATTAAATGTATCCACCAAATATTAAAAAAAATGCCACATATGGTGTACTTTATCTAACGAGCTATGCTAACAAGATCAATAATTCACTTACTAGATAATATAATATCACTATACAGGCAATCAGATGTTAAACTGTTGTTGCTGACTGCCAACATCACTTACCAGCAGCCACTGCATCTGCCTTTTCAAGAGTTTCCACAAGCATCACAACAAACTTGGTCAAAAGCAAAGATGTCCTTGTTAGACTAAATGGTTTTCAGTGAAAATAAACACACAAGCACAGCACATGTGCAGAGAACAGCTAAGCTCCCTCAAACTGTGGTCGCTTCTATCTCTGGCTTGCTTTCTCTCTCACTCTGTGCCAGGATTGTCATAACAACTAGAGTGTGAAGAAGTTCGTTTCATTCTGGAATAGAGCAGAGGCAGAGCAGCTGACAAAGCTCATAATGAAGCATAATCAGTATGCAGCTGATTAAAGACACATGCAAATCTCCTTCAATTCATTAGCTGAGCAACACTTTGAAGTCCTGCAAGCAATTAATTTCACACAGTGCTCTGAGAGTTTTTGCCCTAATTTAAATGTTCATAAATATTTATCATCTCATTAGCATACTAATTGGATTGCTTTGGCGAGAAAGAAGGAATGGGGGGGAAAACATGGTGCTGCACTAGAGTTTCACTGCTGGTTAAATTAGGCAAAACAGGTGAGTTTCATGTCAGCGTGATCAAAGCACAAAAACTACTGAGGTCAATATCTGGACATAAAGACAAGGTCATTTCAGAAGTATTTCTTTCACGTTTTAAGCACCAGAAGTTGCAAACAGAGCTGTTTGTTAAGTAAATTACTTGACATTCTCCACCATCCTTTTCACACAGCCTCCCAGTGGCCCAAACACTTTACGGATCAAATTCCTTGACTTCTGTAGCCATATTGTCTGCAAAGATCAAAAAGTCTGCTTTGAATATCCAGATTAACTGTGCACCTCATAACCTGATTTTTGTCAGAGCTCAACCTAATTATAAGAGATTTACATACTAGAACAAAGATCTGACTGCGTAACCATAAAAATCACCCAATCCAAAGAGAAGTTTGCAGAATGCGACCTGCATAAGGATTACATGATCAACAAGACCAGCTGATTACACCAAAACTGCTATACTTGTGTTATTTCTTGTTTTTCAATAAAAGAACATAAAAAGATGACTAATAAAAACATTATCTATTTTCCAAAGCCAAGTGTGAAAAATCATGTAACAGCTCAGGTAATTATCAAAACTATTCTGGAGAGCAATTTTCAAAGAAGCTGAAAATATTTCAGAATGGTTATTCTCAAATATTATCTCTTTTAATAGCGAAGTCATTAGGAGAATATTATGGAAACGATGATTGAATGCACTACAGCAAAATCATTTCAATATTTCATTATGAGTGACAATGAACAGAACATTACAGATATTCAAATTCTACATTTGACAACAAAATTACTTTGAATATCAGAGAGGCCTTGACAAAACATTCAAGCCAGTAAGTGATACTTTTGTCAGAGTAGATCAGGAACATTTGATTATATAAAGGATACCTATTCACAGAGCAGTTATTTGCAGCCATTAAAATAATTTCACTGGATGACAAAAAAACAGGAAAGTAATATGTAGAAGATTGGAGGCAGCCAAGAGGGCCTGGATGACTTCAAGTAATAAAACACAAAAAGGATTCTTCTGCTAAATATGAACAAAATCTAATTTTCATGGTGCACCTAATTTTAGGGCTACACTCGTTTAATAGACTGTAGACTTTTGAAACTGTTACTACATGTTCTTAACAGAGAAATGTCAAGAAAAAAAATCCAAGACAGGCAGATGTAAATTGCCATGAAGTTTCACCATGTAATTTTAAAATTGTCACCGACTACAAAAATAAGAGAGCATTCATGCAACTATACACTCAAAAAAAGGATTTCTGCAGGTTGTTCAGTTTACTTAATTACAATTTAAGCAACATAATTCTAGAACATTTCGTCTTAGCTTGATTTAATTATATTCCTTCCAATTCAATTTGTAAAAATGAAGTTTACTTTATCAATTCGAGTTAGGACTACATGAATACATTTTGTAGCGTTGATGAAACTGGGAATGAGATTTCCATTTCAAAGCATGTTTTGCAGGTGACTGGATGGGGAGAACAAATGTTGAAACTAAGTGTTATTTTATGCATTTTTGATTAAGAATAGGAAGAGATTTGTTCATGTTTAATGTTGTGTTATATTGGCATTTAAAAGGATCGTTTGTTAGGCTGGTGTTTTTGGAGTTACCATTGTGGTACTTGTTCTTAGGTTGTGTATGGACTCTCACTTTCATTGAAGTTTGATTTGAGTGCTGCTTAGCACTATAAGCAGTCGCTATCAAACTGACAGTGCAACAGTTTCATGGTCATTACACTTGCCCACCTAGCATATACTGCTGAACATTCAGCAGCATACACCAGACAATCTTTTCTGTACATAACAGATTTGTATTTAGATTTGCACTACATATGTGTGTATATATATATATATATATATATATATATATATATATATATATATACACATATATATATATATATATGTATATATATATACACAAATTATATTGTCTTATTGTGTATTCTATATATACTTTATTTTCTATCACATTTATCTTTTTTTATTATTTATTAAATTAGTAAAAAAAAATATATATTATTAATATCTCTGTCTTGTTGCTGTTTTTTTTTATTGTTGTGCACTGGAAGCTCCTGTCACCAAGACAAATTCCTTGTATGTGTAAGCATACTTGCCAATAAAGCTGATTCTGATATTCTAATGGTTAATAAAATACATTTAGTTGGACCAACAATTCATTAGATCTTATCTAGCTGTCTGACAGAATGAATTTAAGTTTGTACAACTAGAACAAGTCAGTTTAAACCAATACATTTTTGTTGGAAAAATTTGATTTAATTGCGTGGAAAAGTTCAGTGAACTTTTTTTAAATTTATTTATAGTAGGTATTAAGTGGTTGATGCAGGAAACAAACATGTTACAGCATGTCATTGCCTCTCTGAAGCCCAGCATATTGAACAGCAGAGTAAAAACATAATCTGATTGAAAAGTTTTTTTGGTTTAACAATTTAATTCTGGACATTGGATCCACACAATGAAAGTTAACTTCCTTTATATGAAATAAAATTGTCCTTAATAAGGCTCTACTCAAATACTATGTGTAGCAAAAACATAAATGAACAGAGTTAACATAACTTAAATGTGATCAGTTCAATTAACTCTATTAAACCTTTGCCGCTTGTTGCTAGATAGAAACAACAGACATTAGCATATTATATATATTTTTTTAACTGTGTGACAATTATGGTGCTGCTGAGGGTTTACAGATCCTCAGTCAGTCATTATACTGATGATCCCTCAGTACTTGTTTCGTGAGAAAAGAAACGGCCTACATGCTAATATTTCCATAATAATGAAGCAATCCACAAATTAACCATTAGCTCCACTCTTCTCCACAATGGTAATCTCCAGAAATATTAAATATGACAAACTCCCCAGGGCATTTTGAGTGACCAGACAGGTCTCCTATTCAACCAAATTGGCCCGGTTGCTAGGGAGGGTAGAGTCACATGGGTTAACCTCCTTGTGGTCGCTATAATGTGGTGCTCGCTCTCAGTGGGGCGCGTGGGGAGTTGTGCATGGATTCTGCTGAGAATAGCATGGGCCTCCACATGCACTTAGTCTCCGTAGTAACGCACTCAACAAGCCACGTGATAAGATGTGGATTGACGTCTTAGATGCAGAGGCAACTGAAATTCGTACTCCGCCACCCGAATTGAGTCACTATGCCACCACGAGGTCATAGAGCGCATTGGGCATTCCAAATTGGGAAGAAAAAAAAACATGACAAACTCCTATAAATCCCAACATAGCAGAACTTTAAACACTAACAAGTCACCTTTTTCATTTTGTGTAGAAATACATTAAATAATTTACTCATCCCCATGCCATCCCAGATGTATGAATTTCTTTCTTCTGCAGAACATTTTTTTTTAAGAATATCTCATCTCTGTAGGTCCTTACAATGCAAGTGAATGCTGACCAGAACTTTAAAGTTTCAAAAAGAAGCACAAAATTACTCTAGTGTTTAAATCCAAAGACTTCAGAAGCAATACAAGTGTGAGTGACAAACAGACTATAAATCTACACTTTCACATTCTTCTTTTGTTTTTTGGCAATTAGCATTCTTCGTGCACATGGCCACCTACTGGTCAGGGCTGGTCAAATGTGGAGATTTCAATAAAAAAACAAAAATAAGACTTAAATATTTATTTGTTTCTCACCCTGATCTATCATATCACTTCTGAATATTCAGATTTAACCACTGGAGTCATATGGGTTACTTTTATGCTGCCTTTATGTGCTTTTCTGAGCTTCAATTTCTGGCTACCATTCAAGTGCATAGTATGGACATACATAGATGAAATATTATTAAAAAAAAAAAATCAACCAAGGGTGAGTAAATTAAAGAATTTTCATATTCAACTATAAAGCCACATGCATCAACAATACTTTTAAAAAACACTTCATTTCAAAATTTACTCTCCAAATACAGTCCGATGAAAGCATGTTCGAAACTCAAAATTCTTTGCAATACTTTGATGCAACAAATATTTTTCACATATTACCAACACAACTGGATTAAGTAAACATAGATAGATTGTACACAATTAAATTATGTTGAGACAAAAAGCAAAACAATTGTGTTGCATAAGCTCATTTTTAATTAAGCAGTAAACATCATGTTGAGTGAACACCATCCATTAGTTGTCTGAATCCATTTGAACATTTCATAGTAATATTATCAAATCACTTTTACATGACTGTGTTGAATTTCACTAGGACTTTACGCAATACAAATATGTCCTCATTTCATAAATGTATTAAACTGATTTTGAGTGTACAGGTTTTTAATTTTCAACAGAGCTGTTTTCCCTTTTTCAGTGCGTTACACCTGACTCCCTCGTGGCACCTTCAAAAACTATACTTATAATGTATCTTTTATCCCAAATTAACTCCAGTGTAGTTCAAGCATTCATGTTGAAAGAAAGGGTGATGTAAAGGACTTCAAATAAGTTGACACATACAAAAACTACAGTAAAAACTCAATGTTCTATTTCATTCATTGTTAAACAAGCAATTATGCATGCGAATTCAAACGGCAACACTTTACAATAAGGCTGTATTCATTAACAGTAGTTAACATTAACAAGGAACAATATATTTAAAGCACTTATAAATCTTGGTTAATGTTAATTTTTAAATAAAAGCTGTATACTTTAACATTAGTAAATGCATTTTGAGCTAAGAAGAACTAATACAACAGCATTTTCGTAACATTAATCAAGATTAGTAAAAGCTGTAAATGTTAATGATACCTATTACATTTATTAATATTTATTTTAAAGGTGTTGCAATAATAATAATAATAATAATAAGTGAATAGTACTTTCAAAGATAACTCCCTGGCAAGACCAAACATAATTTACATGTTTTTCTCTATTGTATTTGTAATGGGACGCCAGTGATTTAAGTAAAATTAAGCAAATAAGAAAACTAAATTGTAACAATATGCATAGTTGTCCTTATTTAAGCAGTATGTTTTTGCAGTTCACGGAAAATGAAATCCTGTTACGCGCGCTATGAGTAAACACAAGCCTACAGCTGCTGTAAGTGGAGAAGCTGGGCTGTATAATGATGATTCCGTTCAGACAGCGCCTATTAGACTAGCAAATAATGGCATAATGCCTGCATAACATCTCTTTATGCAGTCCAACTGATACAGTGTTACAGTAACACGCTGTGTGGACAGACAGCAAAAGCCAAATAGTTACGAATAATCTAGATACATTTTATCTCCTGCAAGTGTGTTCCATTTTCGGCACGTTCCTACGTCGTTCAACAATTAAATGGATTTATTCTGATAGAATATGTTGAACACCACATTCTGAGCTCTAAAATGCCCACATGAATAACACAACAATTATACAAGCCTACAATAGGCACAAAAGGCAGAAGAATGTGCATTAAAATGAAATCACGCTACGCTAAAATAAAAACTCATGTCATGACTGTTCGCAAAGGAACCACCAGCTGCTCTGCTGTTTTATATGTTGACCGTAAACACGTTGCGCAGACGCCGGCTGATTGCGAGCGAATGAATATTCAAACCTTTATATGAAGGGATTGGTTCACGGCGCAATAAACCAACACAAAGCCGCTGGAGTAGCATTAGCCGCCTAGCATGCACACAGCAGCCTTTAGTTATGTTTAACTGTACTATTCGTACAAGCGCCGACCGGGGAAGGTGCAAAAAAATCAAGCGTGCCATCGCCGATTATTAGCTAGCCTACTAATAAAATATGCTACGTGAAGTTTGCTCGGCAGTTATATGAATATGTAACGTGGCTGCTCTAATCACACAAAGGAGGCATTTTTTTTCTTTTAATTTGCCGTCGCACAGACTGAGAATTATTCCGTTTATGTAACGGATGCACGTGACTGCAACATCGGTCTCGGGTGTTTTGTTTACGCTTTGCCCTCCGCGCTTTTCTGGTTTGAGAGAAAGAGTGTTTGAATATGAATATGTAAAATGCAGTAATGATTACCTGGCCCTGAACTCTCATCTTGACTCGCTGCTCCTCCGTCCGCCATTTTGAATATTTAAGCCCAAATCCTCAAACCCTTCATACGAAAACACAAAACAGCGGCTCCCCCGATCAGATTCACTCACATTATCATTATGGCAGGTAGGAGAGTTCACAACAGTGCATTACAACTTGCCCAGAACTACCTCCAAAGAGGTAGACGAGCATTGATCAACATAATTGAGTTGGACATTAGAATGTGTGACAATATAAGAAAGAAAGAAAAGCTTTATTACATGGACAATATAGTAAAATAAAAATTAAACAAATCAACAGAAAATAAATAGATAAGCTTTATGGACATTGCAGGCCCTACTTGAAAGGAGGGAAGGAAGAAAGAAAGGAAGAAGGAAAAGCATTGTTATATGGACAATTTAGTGAATTGAAAATAAACAAGCCAAAAGTTTGGAATAATGTACAGATTTTGCTGTTTCTGAAGGAAATTGGTACTTGAATTCACCAAAGTGGAATTCAACTGATCGCAAAGTATAGTCAGGACATTACTAATGTAAAAAACAGCACCATCACTATTTGAAAAAATATTGTTTTTTTATCAAATCTAGACACGCCCCATTTCCAGCAGCCATCACTCCAACACCTTATCCTTGAGTAATCATGCTAAATTGCTAATTTGGTTCTAGAAAATCACTTCCCATTATATCAAACACTGCTGAAAGATATTTGGTTCATTAAATTAAGCTTAACAATTTCTTTTGTGTTTGTTTTTGAGTATGCAATAGACTGGCATGTCTTAAGATCAATATTAGGTCATAAATGGCAAAAAAAAAGAAACAGCTTTCTCTAGAAACTTGTCAATAATTTTTTTGAGGAATGAAGGCTATACAATGCTTGAAATTGCCAAAAAGCTTCATACAAAGGCGTACACTAGAGTCTTCAAAGACAAAGGACAACTGGCTCTAACAAGGACAGAAAGAGATGTGGAAGGCCAGATGTACAACTAAACAAGAGGATAAGTACATCAGAGTCTCTAATTTGAGAAACAGATGCCTCACATATCCTCAGCTGACAGCTTCATTGAATTCTACCCGCTCAACACCAGTTTTATGTACAACAGTAAAGAGGAGACTCAGGTGCGTGGGCCTTATGGGAAGAATTGTAAAGAAAAAGCCACTTTTGTAACAGAAAAAAAAAGAAAAAGTTAGAGTGGGCAAAGAAACACAGACATTGGACAACAGATAATTGGAAAAAAGTGTTATGGATCTTAACCCCATTGAGCTTTTGTGAGATCAGCAAGACTGTAAGGTGCACAAGAACTGCCAACAAAATAGCCACATCTATGGCAAGTGAAATGTCACCCGAGTATCTGGACAAACTGACAGAGGATTTTTTAATGAGAACTCTTTGAAGTAGTTTAAGAAGTTCTGAATTTGTTTTCAAATTGTAATAGTAATTTTTCATTGTGATCAGTTGAATGCCACTTTGGTGAATAACAGAACCAATTTATTTTAATAACGGTGTGTTCACATACAACACAAAGACAATTATCGCCTCGCATTGCTTGCGCGAGTTTGACCGCTTGATTATAAATTTGTGTTTAAACTCGCGTTTGCGTGAGTAATGCGAACCCCCGAGTATTCCCCTTTCTCGTCCGGACAGGAAGAGGGGCTTCTACGACTTGGTTCATAGTAAAGTACAACCAATAGCTGGAATCGAGTAGATGCACATATTTTCAGAACTTACCAGGTAGTCCAACTTCCTTGCTCACTTTCCTCACTTTTCTCTCTCTCTCTCTCTCTCTCCCACTGCCGCTCCGTGTTGGCCTTTTCCTCTATTTTTTTTAAATGTTTTCTTAATTTGGCCTGATTGGCGTTACGGTGTGTAGGTGCCACATTTGTTTTGTCCCTTCCCTCATCCAGGTAGATGGGGATGACCTGATGGCAGACGGGGCAGAAGGCAAGCCCCTCCCCAGTGAAAGGGGGGGTTACATCATGAGAGAACAAGGGAGAAATGTAGCAGGGCAGAGAGCTGGGCCGGGTCATGATTCCGCACACCCTAATCAGGCTAATCAAGCCTCAGAGAGGGATAAGGGCCGACTGGAAGCTACAGTGCGAGAGAGAGAGATTTACGGACAGCTGTCCGACACCTGTGTGTGTGTTTTTCTTTTTATTTAATTAAATATTTAATATTTATATTGTTAAGCCGGTTCTTGCCTCCTTTCTGTTGATCCCTTTACAGCCTTGTATGTGAACGCACCATAAGAGCAAAATCTGTACATTATTCCAAACGTTTGGCTGCCCGTATATATATATATATATATATATCTTTGTTACAGAAATTAAAGGCCCTACTGAAATTAAATAAACTAAAAAGAAAGAAAGAAAGAAAGAAAAGACAAAAGGAAAAAAGAAAAGCATTGTTCTATGGATGCTGACGTTACGAAAGTTTAATTTGCATACAAGACAGTTCTGAATGCGTAACAGAATTAACTGTAGCAAATCCACAATTTGTGTTTTAAAAAATAAATGTATCCCCTTTTCTCCCCAATTTGAAATGCCCAATTCCCACTACTTAGTAGGTCCTCGTGGTGGCACTGTTACTCACCTCAAGGACAAGTCTCAGTTGCCTCCGCTTCTGATAGACACAATCTGCGCATCTTATCAATTGGCTCGCTGTGCATGACACCGCAGAGACTTACAGCATGTGAAGGCTCATGCTACTCTCTGCGATCCACACACAATTTACCACATGCCTCATTGAGAGCGAGAATCACTAATCGTTTCCACAAGGTGGTTACCACATGTGATTCTGCCCTTCCTAGCAACCGGGCCAATTTGGTTGCTTAGGAGACATGACTGGAGTCACTCAGCATACCCTGGATTCAAACTCAAGACTCCAGGGGTGGTAGTCAGCGTCAGTACTCGCTGAGCTCCCCAGACCCCTAATTTGTGATTTTATTTTTTAAAACAAAGGCAAACGACGAGTAGTTTGCAAGGAAAGGTGCAAGGTGCTTGAATAGCGCAACGTAGTAAGGGCAGACTGTGGAGATTCTGGTGCCCCCTTGGGTATGATGGTGCACCCCTATGGAGATGGTGCCCTACGCAGACTGTGTAATATGCACATAGGGAACGGCAGTACTGCTTTTGGGAAACACAGCCTGGACCAGTTACATTTTCTGAATCAATGTGGAAAAAAAAGGTTAATTTATGTATGTATTTGAAGTAGAGTACAAAAGCAACTCGCAAAAATAAAACTAACTTTTCCACACTTATATAGTGTGGTATGCAGTGTTTATGTAAAATTGTATTTGATCTAATTACAAATATTAGATTTTTGTAATCTGATTACGTAATACAGATTACATGAAATTCGTTACCCAGCATTGGCATCATAAATTATATAGTTCTTATAATCTTATAAACTGTTCCAATTTTATTGTCTCTCACCTCATGTTTGTTTTAAAAGACAGACATCTGTAAAAACCTCAGGGCTAAATTTGGGCTATGCATGTGTCACAAGCCAATACATGGAGCATGTTTGGAGGAAATACAAACTCTGGTAAACTTGAACAGTTCTTCAACAAATGGAAAAATGATCTGTTCTCAAAGGCCTGTGATATTAATTATGTCTCCAAGACTTCCATCTGCTGGTCAAATGTGGCAATATACCACAGCTGAGGTCACTAGTTAGAACAGTTTTCGAAGCATTTTTTGTTTTCACTCCAAGGTTTTGGTGTATCAAAAAACAATTATATAAATTAAATATATATGTTTAATGAACATTAATGTTTAACCGTCAAACACAAAGAAATGTGGAGAAAAGCTTAGGATGTTAAACCAATGTTTTATCAGGTGATAATTTACAAAAATCTACCTGAAAAAATATTGGACAACGATAAAATGACCAACTGGAGGCTGTTTTTTTTTTTGCATCCTACATTTAATGTCAGGTGAGGTAATAGTTTGGCTGATTTTTACATACAGTTCAGTATAGGCAAGATCAAATATGGTCAAAAAGATAACGTGGGCCACATGGAGGATTTCTTTTCATTTGGTCTAAATGGGATACTCTGTCTACAAATACATAAATTGACTTTATTTGTCAAATGTCTTCTGATTTCAGTGTTTTGTGCCTTAAATGTGCATTGTGTAAAATTAATAAATGAATGAAACAAGTAATAATATAATAAAATATATAGCAATTTTGTATCCCTTGTGAAAATAATTGACAATTAGCTAACAGATATTAATACTTGAATACTGTAATGAATAAATATTGATCATTAGGGATTTTTACTGAAGAATTAATGTATGTTTAATGATTTGATATAGCTAAAAGTCTGTAAAACACAGAAGGCACTATTAATTATTATTACTAATAATTAAACTTATAATTAGCAAAATTATGTTTACTAATATTTTTTTATAGTGTAAATGTGAACATTAATTACTTGATGGAAATGTAAAAAAATACATGATGGAAATGTACTAAATGCTAAATACTGTCAGGCCATTTCATCTCATCTTAAAATGAGTTATAAATTGTGTATTAGTTGAGTCCTGTGAAATATTATTATTTAAATTATGTACTGTAAATGTATGTACTTAATGTGGCTCGGGACAGTGAATTTGGGGCCCCCTGCTGGAGCAGCTGCCCCCACGACCCGATTTGAAGTAACAATGAGTCATGCTTCTGCTGAGATTCCCAGGGATGATGATGTCACCCTTACATGTAATTTTAAACCCAAAAATGAAAGGAATGTCCTGATCATTGTCACATGGACTGGTGATGCTGATGTGGACTGTGGACAGAATTTTATGTAGCCCGAAATCCTTACCTTTATTGGCAGTGTTGATAAACCTCAGCCACCCTGACAAGACACAACTAACCATAGTAAGTATAAAAACAACTGTATAATAATGAATAAATTATGACTAAGTGACTTTGCAAGTTTCAAACATTACCATTCAGTCATAAAATGGTTTTACATTTTTTCCTTGATGCTGTCCTCACAGATTATTTTTGGGACCTACTACTCTAATAATATACATATTGATATTGGACCAGATTATGAAGGAAAAGCCTTCATAGAAGTTGACTTTGATGCTTGAAAGTCCTCACTGACACTAAAACAAGCAGACGAATCAGATGTTATGTTCAGATTCCTGGAGATATTGACTGATGATTGATATTGACACTACCTCTCTATTGGTTCAGGGTGAGAGCTCTGAAACTTTGTCAAAGTTATAAACCAATGAAGTTTCAAAATAGAAATCTATAAACCCTACTGAGAAAAGCATCTTAAACCAGACCAGGCTGGTTTGCTGATTTAGTTTAATCTGGTTTTGCAGGTCTCCCAGCCTGGCCAAGCAGTTGTCTGTCTTTATGTGTAGAGTGGAATCATTCTCACAAATTGAATGAATATCTACATTTGTCTTACAGTTCCACCATTACAACCCATTTGTAAGGTAGTAGGCACAGCAGATATTAGCAGTTATTAGCCTAACCTGTGTCTCTGAGGAGGGCTCTCCAACAACGGCATACAAATGGGATAGTTACAACGTCAAAAATTCCCCTCGACCGTATCTTCCCAAGACCACTGAAAGTAAGTTTGGGATTTTCTCCCCAATTTAGAATGGCCAATTCCCAATGCGCTCTAGGTCCTGGTGGTGGCGTATTTACTCGCCTCAATCCGGGTGGTGGAGGACGAATCTCAGTTGCGTCCACGTCTGAGACAGTCAATCTGCGCATCTTATCACGTGGCTTGTTGAGTACGTTATTGCGGAGACATAGCGCGTGTGGAGGCTCACGCTATTCTGTGCGGCATCCATGCACAACTCACCACGTGCCCCACCGAGAGCGAAAACCACATTATAGCGACCACGAGGAGGTTAACCCAATGTGACTCTACACACCCTAGCAACCGGGCCAATTGGTTGCTTAGGAGACATGACTGGAGTCACTCAGCACGCCCTATATTTTAACTTGCGACTCCAGGTGTGGTAGTCACCGTCTATGCTTGCTGAGCTACCCAGGCCCCATCGATTTTTAATTTTTTAATGGATTAGGGTAATTTCTATTTCTGTCTGCATTTGCCATAATTTACACATGATTTTATGTAATGGAGAATGGAGTTCTGTCTCTGTTCAATATATTCATGGAGACATCAGGTTTCTATGTCTGTCTGTCGAGCAATAAGGTTGGATCAGCCAAATATAACCTCACCTTGTCCGTAAAGCCTTATGAGTAATGCCCTACATTTTTCTAGTTGAATGTCACGTTATGGAAGTAAAATGTCTTGCAAAATGTGAATGCTGTTTCAGGTTGACTTTAACTTCCATTTCTTTATCATTTTACAGCCTCTATAAATCTCACTACCATAGTAGGCATCTTCTGGGGTTGTATTGCTGGAGTTGTACTGCTTGTTTGTCATTTTCATCTGCTGCTGCCGCAAACATAAATCAAACCAAGAGGAAGGTCTCCATTGATGCTCTGGATGGAATACATGAAGGGATTGTTGGTCCTTGAGTGATTACTCTGTCCTGTTATTCTGGTCATTCTGGAATTTAAAGTTCTCCCTATTGATAAGGTAAATATTTATCAAACATGTTTACTTATGCTTAAGTTTATATATAGGAAACAAGTTCTACCAGACTCTTTTAAGAGTTTGTTTATCCCTATCTCACATGTACACTCATTTCAAACTAGACATAGCAATAATAATTTAGTCTTACCATACACATGAACTACAAGACATCAATTTAATATTTCTTTTAGAGGTCCTAAGCTCTGGAGTGATTTAAGTCCATCGTTGCGATCAATGTCCTCTTATTCAGCTTTTAAAAAGCATTTGAAGAGACAACTATTGCTAGCTTGACGCCTTTTATGTATTTTTTTCTAGTTATTGTTTGCTTGTATTGAATAGCTTTCTATAGTTTGTTGTTTGTTTTTTTATTGTGTGTTTTGTTTTTTGTTTTTTTTCTTCTTTTTTTGATGTTTAGTCTGCATGTCTTATGAGTTAATAGGAGTAGGAGTGGAGCTCTGTACAAGCCTAGAGTGGCTTTGTTCCCTCCTTGCATTGTTCTGTACTTGTACTAAACATGCTAAACAAATAAACTAAACTAAACTATTAGGATTTATTTTTTAACTATGTATTTATTTATTTCCTTCAGTGGTGGAATACCAAGACAAACCACCACAAGAAAAAGCAGAGCAAGATTATACCGACCAAAGGAAGCTGAGCACTGAAGAGAGATCTAATCAACAGGACCAGCCTGAGGAGATGACCTAAACGAACACTGACAGAATGCTAACTTGCATTTCGGCCTTAACATTCATCAAGACCTTGTCGAGAAGACCACCGCAAGAGATATGATGACAACAGAGGTAGCCGTGAAGACCTCAGAGATCGGTGTGATGACCCCAGAGATCACAATATGTAAAACCATCTAGATAAGTATGAGGATTGATAATAGAATTGTTATGACAGCCTCAAACTTTTGAATATGTCAATGTCTTTGATGGTACTCAATGTGAAATTGGGAATCTTGCTCTACGGTTGTACTACCATACAGTATATTGTTATACTGCATTTTCCTACTGTAGGTCACTTCTTCTTTTTTCTCTTCTTCTGCAAGTAATCAGCCATTATGGTTTACGTTTTTATGCCTCAGCTGAAGTAATTATTACATGTTATTTATGAATAATAATCTATTTAGATTTTCCTCTTTTGAATCACAGGTTAAGTCAGACATTTTTATAGTTGGGTGTTTATTCACATTGGTGTAAATGACCATCTACGGGATACTTTTTTTTTTTACATGTATGTCTATATTCTTTCTGAATGAAAAATGTTAGCTTTTTATGTTTCATATTAAGTGTGTGTGTAACTGGCCTGCTAACTTAAGAGGTCATCCATGAATATGAAATACTCAAAATATATTTGAGCTTATTAGGGCATTTTTAGGTCTTTTGCACCATAATGTTCTATGTAAATTACTGGAAAACACTTATGCTTGAACATCCCATTTGTAAAATAAATAAATGAGTGATTTTAGAATGCTTACGGTATTTCAATTCTTAGGCTATTTTTTTCCTGTACATTTTTTGCAAAAGAAGCAAGCTTATACAACATATGCATTCTTATTTCTTAAAGCAGATCGTAAAGTCAAACTTGATTTACGTTTGTATGCAATATATTGTTATTGTTTTTATTTTTGGACGCATCCACCTGAAAAGATGGGTAGAATGCCTCCCGGGTTTTATAGTGGTTTCTGATCTCTCCTTGTCATTAGTTTCATTGAGTACAACATATTTCTTTCTTTTTTTTCCTCAAGATTATAAAAGATTTGTATTTTAAACTCAGCGGCACCTGTTTAGCATGTTTTAATATATTTGTGTTAGAGTTGTGTTTCCACCTTCTGGAAAAGTGGTACAGTCCGCTCACTCATTCTGAGTAGCTCTGCGGAGATTAAACCAAGTACATGGGAAACAAAAGAAACTGGATCATGGTTTTGTTACAGGGTCTTTGGATTATATTTATGCTATTTTCACGTGAGTTTATATTTTGTCCATTTGATAGCGATATAGAAATATATAAAAATCGGTACAAAAAAAAAAACCGCTGAACTGCTACAGGTTGAGAGCTTAGAGAGCATTCAGCCCGACTTTATTTATAGATTGCTCTCGTGCCCTGGTAACTTTTTAGACTTTAGTCAATTTAAATGTAGACCTGACAATGCATGTGCAATTTACACATTTTATTAACAACTTTTATTTCATAATTTGTTTTAGAATCACTTTACAAAAACGTTCCGGTCGTTAACATTATTTAATGCATTAGGTAGACCTATCCTGAACTAACTAAAGTACAATATATTTTTAACAACATTTATACATCTTTGTTAATGTTGTTAATAAAAAAATAATTTGTTCATTGTTAGTTCATGTTGGTTCATAATGTGTTAACTAACGTTACTGTTTTAGTATATGTTGATACTGTATACAGTATTGTTCACTCTTAGTTAATGTTAACTAATGTAGTTTATTGTTAAGTGTTACCAACATTTAACATTTAATTAAATTAATTTTGTTAAGGATTCTCTGTTGAGCCCTTTTAATTGTCAAATGAATCATATATCCAAGTTAATAACTTAATAATTGCTTTATAAATTAGATGTAAATCAATATATTTATTATTGATGATTGTTGATAATGGAGGAGCTATTTGTAATGTAGAAGAAGGAATTCACAGTTTAAATGTTAGCCTTCTTTAAAAATACTGTCGAGAAATATGATATGAGAGATATGTTATTTGAAACTATATAACATTCTTAAGTTTTTTTGTGGGGGAGAATTGTGGGAAGTGCTGCTGGAATGTGTCAGGGAGTGAAGCTGCATTGTGTCAGTTCTTGAAGGGTGGATGCACCCAAGATGATACAAAATATGATAGTTGCTTATGAGCATTTCAGTGGCAAACTTTACATTATTAGTAAGCTAGATTTACTTAAAAACTCAAGTGAACTAAAATAGTAAAATTATAGCTAAATATCCCTCTCTAGACAGTAATTATGTGAATTTGCATAAATATGTTAGGGAAAATTTGTTTTAAGCTGGTGAAGAAGAATACTGTTTGCAATAGCTACAATTTGCAATATTATCCAATATGCCTTCCTGTATTTAATGAACAAGTGCGATAAATAAATTTGTTTAATAGGCATCAGCTATTCATTAACACATATCATCAAGTAAAGTGGGGTGCTTGTAATGGTGTGTTTTAACCTAACTGGATGTTCATGAATGACTGAGTGAATGATTGTATCTTATCAGTAGGACCTAATCTTCCCCCTGCTGCACTGAGTCTAGTGGTTGGGGGTTCACTATAATGCCAAACAAATGAGTCCAACAGGCAACAGACAGGACAAAAGTAGGGACCCCCAACTAGCCTGAACTGAGTATTGCAGAATGGATATGAGTTCTTGTCTGCTTTTCCCAGATCATTCTGACTTGCACTAGGAAAATGTGTAGGAAGTTGCTGTTTTTCTTTTAAGGCTACAATACATCACTAACAGTTGTATAATTGCATGTAGTGTTCTCCACCCTGTTGAGAAATGTCTCAGTTTGTGGGAGAGACCTCCTCCCTACTTGTACTCAACATGCTTTCTCCCATTTTTCTACAAAGTTCCTCAGAATATGTCGGTTTCACCAACCCACCCCAAAACTATGGGGACGTCTCTCCAAAAATGACAACCCCCACCCCTCTGCAACCCCTACACAGCATGGAAATTAATTTTTCTTTACGCATCCATCCATCCCACCTCACCCCACTTCATCCTCTCTTTATTTGTCTCTCTTTCTGTCTCTCTTACACCAGCAGATCCTCCTGTCAGGCTCTTCTCTTATTTTGTCCAGTTTGCTGTTCCATAATCTCCCACACTTGGCTGGAAAAACGCACTCTTTCATGGTTAGGCACACAAACACACACTCAAATGCTCTGACTGACCAGATCCAGATGTTTTGGGGTATTTGTGTTTTCAGGTCATCTCGTCTCTTTCTTACCTCATAATGTCTAGCTGATTGAGTGAGTTCCCTTCGGAATGGTGTGAATAAGCATTCTTGAGGAGAGGAACTCTCTGAATAAAATTATGGTTTTGTTTGATCTACTGGTTGGTCATGTGTAGTCTGAGAAAAGGCTTTGGGTAATGACCACATGCCTGTGTCTCTACACTGTGGAATGCACCATTAGACTTAAGGCTCTCAAACACCATAATACAAATTATGAGCAGGTCATTACAGTTGTTGCTCACAGTTTCTTGGAATTTGCACGACTTTCTTAGCAGATGGGTATGCTTGCTGTTCCCCTAAATGTGTACTATTGTGCTTTCACCACATATTAATATGTTTTCTGTGTCCTAATGCTAACTGTCCCAACTGTTCTATTAAAGCAATAAGGAATTTACAACACAGATGCTTTCTGCCTTATCTTAACTTCACAGTGCTAGACAAGTGCAACCGTGCTACTGTCATTAAGCAATGGGTGTTTCTTTAACTATGGGTTGCAAACTCCATTAACACTTTTAAACTCATTAGTGTATTTAAATAGTCTTCTATAGTTAGGGTCACCTAATCATACCTTAACCCAACCCTAAACACCAAATAAAGTTTAATGTGTTTCCTCTCTTTGTTACAGTGCAAAGTTGCAATGGTGTACAGGTGATTGTGAAAGATGAAAAGAAGTTTGCAATGCTGTTCTCCTCCATCGTTCTGCCGTGTCATTATACCACCCATTCTACTCAAACTGCTGTGGTACAATGGTGGTATAAATCCTACTGTACGGACAGCACTCGGGATTCCTTCACCTTTTCAGAGACCATGGGGGTCCACGTCTCTGATCTTGGTGCCACGTCCCATCTGGACTGCTCTGACAAGGGCCGCACAGTTCGCATAGTGGCCTCTGGACAGGGAGCTTCCATGACCTTAGCAGAACACTATAAAGGAAGAGACATCTCCATCATCAACAGTAATGTGTCTATGTACTTTGCAATATTTTACAAGTGCTTTTTTTAGCTGGAGGAAGGTTTAAGTGGACTAGAGGTGACATTTTGTCCATTATAGGGCCAAATATTTTCATTAATCTGATACTAACCTTGTTAACCTTTATAGTGTTTACAAAGGTAGAAGTGGCACATTAAAAAGATAGCATTTGTTATTTAGAATGTAGAAATAAGAAACTTAATGACTCGGAGGGGGGAACATCCATGGTTGTTTATTAACAGTCAATTCAACAGATTAGTCTCAAACTCACTGTTAACTAGCTAAAAATCTAATGAAGTCAATTTAATAACATCACATTTAGAGCCATTTGCAGAGCTAGTTGACCAAAAAGGTTATTGGACACCTAAGTCGCATTTAAAAATGTATGAATGTCATTGCATTAGATAACAAATCATCAAACTATGTTGCATTTATTTTAAAGAAAAATGACACAAGCACACTTAAGCAAATTTACACAAATGTGTATTTGGTTCAAAATGATAAAACAACAGATGTATTGTTCAAAATAAAGATGAAATTACAAATTTACTAAATTACACCTGTATTTGTTCTGCTAAGGCACCTGTGCAAACCTGAGAAGAACTGACTTTGTTTATCTTCTTAAATTTGCCTTGGTTTAAGTTGGTTAATAGTAAGTACAAAATTGCTAAGAAGAAACTTATTTAATTCTAATATAATTTATAATTTAGCATCATTTGTTTGCAGAAGCCACCTGGTTTGATACTTTGTTATAATGCTATAAAAATTCATAAATCTTTAATTGTGATTTAAGGTGTAAATCCTTTTCAAGGCCACTGTATAATAAACTCAACTTTTATAACATTATTATTTAATTTGAGCCTCCTCTGCACTCAGGTCTTATCTTATGTTATTATCTGTCTCCCCATTGAAGAAACACTGCCGATTGTGCTGTATTTTCCTGTTCCTTAAATATGGCTGTTTTTTCTAGGTCATACACTGTGGGCTGGACCTCATAAAGCTCATAAAGGTCTCACAAAACACCCCCACTGCTTTCCTTATCAAGCTCTCCCTCCTCCATTCACCTCCCACAAAGACATCAGTTGTTCAGACAAAATATTACAGATAGATTACGAGTATGAATGATGTGTTTTTCTTACTGAATAAACAGTAGGTGCTAAAAGTGATTGGAGTAAATGTAACTAATTTCTAAATAAGGATGATGTTATTTAAAGGTGATGTCATTTTTTCAATTATAAAATACTATCTCTTATTCCAGTTTAAAGGGATAGATCAGCCAAAAATGTAAATTCTCTTACCATTTACTCACCCTCATGATATAACAGGTGTGTATGACTTTCTTTCTTCAGCAGAATACATTTGAAGAAAAATAGAAAAATATCTTAGCTCAGTAGGCCTTTAAAATGCAAGTGAATGGAGATTTCTCTTTTGAAGCTACAAAAATCACAGACAGTCAGCATAAACGTCATCGATATGACTGCGGGTAAATTAATGTCTTCTAAAGCAACGCGATCGCTTTTGGTGCAAAAAGATAAATATTTAAATACTTTTTAACTATAAACCTTCGCTTCCGGTCAGAGGCAGTATACACATTCATAACAGCGCTGATTTCATGTGGTTCGTGTTGGCATGTTACAGATGTAATCTCACGTTTTCTCTCAGCTGGGACAGGATAAGCACACAAACGCACTGTTGTGAGTAAAAAACAGATACAAATACATATCTGAACCAAAACCAATGAAGCTACAGTACAGTGTTCCTTCTACTCAGTTGTAAACAGCACTGCTCTTCCTGGTGTCGTATGTGCGTCAGTTCTTGCGTGAACATGCCAACGCGATTAGGTGACATGCGCATACTGTTGCTGACCGGAAACGATGCTTTATAGTAGGGCTGCACGATTTGGGGAAAATGTCATATTGTGATTATTGAGGCTAATATTGCGATATGCGATTTCGATATAATAAACAAATGGAATCATGAGTCAACTTGCTTGGTTGTCAAGGAAAATGCACAAATAGATTACTGATAATGCTGAAATGTGTATTTCTCAACTCAAACATACAAACTAGCAACAACAACAACTATAAATGCACAGTGTTTTCAAATTAAAATATTTTTACAAAATAAAATAACAGGGACATTTAATCAGGATGTAACATGTACTTTATGTAAACTCTTTTGAAAAGGAAACTGGATATAAAAGTGTTTTTCACTCAATCAAACCACTAAAACTGCTGTTTTTTTTTTTTTGTTTTTTGTTTTTTAAATGACCAACTGGTATTTCCAAATCCTCTTTCTAAAAAGTTCTACTTATCGCTGGTACCTCTTGTACAGTGTGTGGATCATTTTCTGAAATCCCACTTTGCTAACGGTGCATCATGTCTCTTTATATATCTGTGAAGACTTGACATATGGCGTGACACTTGCAAACACATCTGTAATTGTGCTTTGTTTTGTTTGGCTTACTGGGCTTTTTAATGTAGTTTTAGTCAATGAAAACTGTTGACATATTAGTCATATTTTAGTAACATTTAGTCATATTGATATTTTAGCCACTGAACACTGTAAACATTTTAGCCATAAAGTATTATTGATAAGCATTTGTCAATCTTGTCTATCCAAAACCAATATATATATATACATACACACACACACACACACACACACATTTTATTGTTGTTGTCATTTTAGTGTTATTTTTCACATAAGATTGATCTTATCATGATGATCTCATCAATGATGCTACACGTTGCGAGCTGCAGACAACGGGGTTGAGAGAGGAGCGTCTCCGTGTTAGAGTGCGCATCACTCGGCAGAACTTTAAATCAGTGTCGATCTGCTCGGTGTCCATTTTCACCTGATTTCCACACTGAAGACCGGAAACTCACATCACCACACGTGCCACTCCCTAAACTGAGACTGACTGGTCGTCTTTTTATTAGCGGTGTAGAAAATGGGCAAACAGCTCTCACGTATTTATTTAATATAATCGCAGCATTTTGCGTCATATAATCGCACAGGCTGACATCGCGATTGCGATATGATTTATTGTGCAGCACTACTTAAAAAGTACTTAAATATTTATCTTTTTCGTACCAAAAGCAATCATGTCACTTCAGAAGATATTAATTTAACCACTGGAGTCATATCGATCACGTTTATGTTGACTCTCTGTGATTTTTGGAGCTTCAAAAGCAGTGGTGGGCCGTGCATTTTAAGTCTAAGCCTTCAGTGTGATTCATGCCATTAAGAAAACAGTTCCACAATGAATAAGATGCCGTATGCCTTTGGGCATCATACATTATGTCACAGCTAACTAATAATACCGATTTACATTTTAAAAACATGTCCACGTCTGAAAGCCAAAACTTGAAACTACACTTTGCTTAAGCAAGCCTAATTTTAATATCTCCCGAACAGTCATTCAAAAATCATAATTTTTCATATGAATCTACCAAGGAGGTCTATAATTGTCACGTTCACTGTTGTCTTTTGTTTTGTGCTGTCATTTTGAAGTTTAGTTTAGTTCCTGTTTCCTGTTTGGTCTTTGTAGTCCTCTGTAGTTTCTTTTTATGATTGGTGTTCCCCCGATTACTTCTCCTTCCCTGATTGTTCCCCCCAGGTGTCCCTCATTCCCTAGTTTGTTCCTCTTGTATTTAAACCCTGGTTCTTTGTTCAGTCCTTTTCGATCGTTGTTTGATGTATGTTGAAAGTTAATGTTATCGTTTCATGTTCTCTGCTACTGGATGTTCCTCATGTTTGTCAACGTTTGCCCTAAATGTTAATTTGTGTACACTCAAGGTTTCCTTATCGTTCGTGGTTGTTTTTCTCACTGGTATACTTCTGAATGTTGTTTCGTGCTTTAGTTTAATTTTTCCCATCGTGGACCTTTTCTTTCGTTCCTGTGTTTGTTTATTTTTACTTGTAAATAAAACCACGTTTGGATCCGCACTTCTCGTCTGTCTTGTCCTGCTTCCACACCAGTCGTGACAATAATACCTGGAAAATCTATATAATAATATTTGCGATTTAAATGTTGCTTGCAATAAGTTTGGTTATGTCAGGGTACACGGTTATGCTGCGTTTCATTCAAGTTGTATGAGGGATATTCCTACTTGATATCTCCGACCATAATTGCAGTCCATTCCCCGATATTTGGAAGATGATGTTTAAGGAAACAAAACTGCCGTGCTCCCATTAGCTTAGCAGGGGTTTGACTCTCATTAGAGATGTCTCCTAGCAACCCAATTCTGATAAACAAACAATTGTAAAAAAAAAAAAAAGGTAAACAATTCTGTTAGCGCTAGCATTTGTGCTTCAGGTGTACGATTATCAAAAGAGATTATAATGTTTTATACACGTGTTTCTGCAGGCATTGGTTAAACAAGTTTAATATCATGTAATGTGGAAACAAACTCATTTATCCATTTTACTTAATAAAGTGAATGATTATCAATTCCTATATATATCTTCATGAGTGTTTACATGTTTGTGTCAAAAGTGCTCCAAAAACTCCAAATGGTGCCAAATAAAGAAACATCCAGTGAGAGGCAGTTCTGTAGATGGAAATGCTTAGTTGATGAGAGTGGTCAACAGAAAATGGCCAGAATGGTTTGAACTGACAAAGTCTATGGTAACTCAGATAACTGCTCTGTCCAATGGTGGTGAGAAGAATAGCATTCTAAGATGCATGTTGGCTCTGTTTTGGCAGTATGAGGGGGACCTACACAATATTAGGCAGGTAGTTTTAATGTTGTGGCTAATCGGTGTATAAGATATTTTTCAAAGTGTCAATAAACCTGTTCTTCCGCACAGTTCAAATTTGTATTCGACTTATTGACTCTGCAACCTCTTTACAGGCTTTGGATTTTCAGGACATCATTATTTCAGGATGACCAGAGCAACATTTCAGTTGTGATGATTGGTCCACTGGTTAGTCCAGTTATGAACTAATTATTTTGTCACATTACTTTTTTGATTCGCATCGAACAGAGTTTATTCGGTAAGTGTTTCCATCATCGTTTATGTGCATTTCTTCTTATCGAATAAAAAAATTATCCAACTTAAGCGATCGTATTCATTTTTAAGCGCATTTTGGAAATTGTATTTCCATCCATCAGTTTTTATGTGATATCCCAAAATGTGCATACAGATATGTAGATGGAAACCCAGTCACTGTGGCACTATGAAAACATTGCTCTGTTTGTTTAATCCTGACCAGCGCAACACAGCAACATTGACTCAACTGATAGCATGAGTTTGGGGCAGGGTTATCTGTTTGTCCCACCAATGGAAAATGGGGAGAGTGTTCAGAAAACCTGTTTCAAATCAGTCAAAAATGTATTCACTTCACTTTCAAAAATTATGGTCTTAGATGTTGGGAGAATGGATTGCAAAGTCACCTAATAGCAATAGGTGACAAAAAAATGTTGGTGATGAAAATATTTAGAATTGATTATAATTACTGTAATAATAAGCAGTGTACTGTGCTTTTATGTCTTTTCCAAAATACAATTCTTAACCTATTTTTAATTAATAAAACATTCCAAAAACAAAATCAGACCAAAATAGTCAAATAAAATAATTACATACAAACTAATAAACCAGTTAGGTTAGTGATAGGTTTTTAGGTTATGACTCTGTAATATATGTAACATGTTATGGTTTTTCAGAAGCAGATCTGCGCATTGGACAGCTGCAGTGGGGAGACAGTGGTGTGTACTTCTGCAAAGTGATCATCGCTGACGACCTGGAAGGGAAAAATGATGGCCAGGTCGAGCTGCTCGTGCAGGGTGAGTCTCACGTCCTCAACACATCCTCCTCAATCACCACAAAAGTCAGTTGATATCTCTATACCCTGCTGGAAAAAAACAGCGTAAACCAAAGCTGGTTTGCTGGTCTAAGCTGGTCTTCCAGTCTGTTCAGGCTGGTCTGTTTGGTGGGATTTATAGTGGTTTTGGGCACTTTTCAAGTGGGAGGCTTGGAGACAAGCTTAAACCAGCTAAGACTAGCAAACCACCTTTTGCTTGTTTTAGATGGTGTCTTTTAGCAGGGTAATAAAGTAAAAAAAAATGCCTCTTAAAGGCATAGTTTACCCAAAAATGAAAATACTCTAAATTAAATTTACTCACCCCATGCCATCCCAGATGTGTAGGACATTACTTCATCAGCAGAACACAAAAAAAGGTTTTTAGAAGAGTATCTCAGCTCTATAGGTCCTTACAATGCAAATGAATGGTGACCACACATTTGAAACTCCAAACATCACACAAAGGCAGCATAAAAGTAATCATTCGAGACTCGAGTGGTTTAATTTATATCTTCATAAGTGAAATGATATGTGTGGGTGGGAAACAGATGAATATTAAAGTCCTTTTTTACAATTAAAAACAGTGTACTATAAATCTCCACTTTTACTTTCTGAATGTGGAAGAAAGTGAAATTGGAGATTTTTAGGACACTGTTAAAAATGTCTATAATTGTAATGGTAAAAGACTGTAAAAATGCTTCAGTAAAAAAACTTAAATTGGTAAATGGGTATTTACCTTCAAATATATTGTACAATTTTCAAAAATATATTTAAAAAGACAATTCATGTAGTTTTACTGTAAAATGTAAAAACAAATGATGATTTTCCCGTATAATTAACTGTGAAAATATATATTGTGTTAACAAGAGAGTATATGTATGGTAAATTATTGTTAATTATCTGGCATTCCCAGAATTCCCTGCGTGACCCATTACATTTCATTATATGTTATGGGAATAGTTTTTCTTCTTAATTTTAACATCATTTATGACATATATAAGTTCTGTGTTATATTTTATGTAGTTTAGTTAATGTTTTTTGCATTATTTTAATTTCACATGTGTTACCCTGATGGTGCTTAGTGTTTGTGTGATTGACACTGAGCACTGTCACTACATGTTTATTGGTCATTGCTCCTGGAAGACCCAGTACTGATGAACTTCATGTCACCATGTGACCTTCTGTAATTACAACGGGGATAGCATTAGTGAAAAGTTTCTGAAGGTTAACAGATCAAGTGTATCATATAATAATATACACAATGATAATTCACCTTACAATATACAGGCATCAAAATGACATCCCTTAAAGCCTGAAACATGGTTACTGTATTTTTTACGGCGAATTTCTGGCAATTACAGTTGCCAGTTTTTACCGTAAATTGAACAAGATTTTTTTACAGTGTCGAAAATTACTACAATATTGATCTGTTTCATAGCCAAAGTGATCATATTGCTTCAGAAGACATATATTAAACCGCTGGAGCCTTAGGGGTTACTTTTATGCTGTTTTTGTGTGATTTTTAGAGCTTTAAAGGTTTTGTCAAGACCTACAGAGCTGAAATATTCTTCTAAAAATCCTTGTTTGTGTTTAGTAGAAGAAAGAAAGACATACACATCACAGATGGCATTAGGGTGAATAAATGATGAGATAATTTTCATTTGTGGGTGAACTACTGTGTTCCTTTAATTTTTGTGATTATTTAAAATCAACATAAATAAATAAACATTTTATTCTTGTTTTAGTGCCTTGCAGTCCAAAAATGTTTGTTTGTTTGTGTGTGTATGCTTTGTTATTGTGTCTGATTGTTCATGCCTGTCTCTGTTTGAATTCCTGAGTGCTCTTACAAGTGCTACCATGGCGACAACCAAACCGAACATGCCTCTGAACAGGGCTCAGTTCCTTAATAAGAGACTCAATTGTTCATTTGTGCTTCAGTAGATTAGGACAACCTCACATATTCTACATATCCTGGACAGGATCACTGCAGAGAGGAACCAATTGTTTGGTGCAGTTTGACTGAGCCTAATGGCATAAGTTATTTCTGTGTCAGCTGGACAAAGAGAGTCAGACACCTCATGCCAGACAAATCTAAATTACTGGCAGTTATTGACGTGAGCAATATAAGCCAAGTCTTATGCCGTTTCCATGGGAACAAAGGGTTTTTCTGAGGCCAGAGGATGTCAGGGCCTCCTGAGCAATCCAGTGTGCTGTAGAGGGAGAAAAAAATACTTCATCAAGATAGAGAGCAAGAGGGAGAAAAAGAGGGATAATCTTAGACAGGAGGACCAGAGTGTAATCTATATGTTGAGAAGTGCAGCAAGCCACTCCTGTCCCCTGAGTAATAAAGATTGAATTGGTTGACAAAGTGAAAGATATATCACCGAATCAGACAAAGTCTTTGAACTAGACTTTGAGCTTTCCTATTCCATAGCACTTACTGTCTAGTCGTTTCTTTACTTTCAGATTAGCTCTTGATTTCATTTGGACTTTTATTAGTTTCCTGCACATCCTCTCTTCCTCTAGTGTGAAGTCCCATTACTCTCAGGTTTTGGTTGGTTTCATGAGGGTAACAGGGAATCTGATGGCAGTGCATGCATAGCTGCCAGCTCAGCACTTCCTGTCACTCAGGGATAAATCTGCCATGACAGTGGTCAGATTTGTTTATCGCACTCATATTTGGTGATGGATGTTAAAGAACTTGCGTATATCTGCCGAATTTAAAATGCAACTTTTGAATTCAAGCTCATTTCGATGATTTTCCTATATAAAAGGAAGCAGTTTGGTGTGGTTTCCTTTAATGTGCTATTGCAATATACAAAACATGAAGTTAGCTAAATATTAGGCTATTGACATACTCCATTGAAGTACTCAAACACAGAAGTGAAGGCTTTGCCAACACATTGGAAGTGTGCAGTCCTAGATTGATCGCACTGTGAATTCGGTGAAGGGGAGGTTGAATGTTCCGCTGTTGAAATCGGTCTGTACTTGCTAAAATTTGGACCACTGCCCCCGGTGGCCGAAGCTGGAAGTGTTGTTGACCAGACTGTACATGTAAGGCCACCCCTTCATTTCTCTCTCAGGGAAGATGTTTGAAAGGTGATTGGGCAGTTCTCTGGGAAACCCTTCAATTCCAAACAATGCCAACACTGTCTCCCTTGTGATGGCATATCCCTGCCATTCTTTCAGGATGGCTAATGAGGCAGTGTGAGTAATTAGTAATTTATATACTGTCTTCCCCATCAAAGCCCCTCCACCACGTCTTTTTCCCGCTCTTCATTTGTGCAGAATGGAGAGCCTGATCTGTTGCTCAGTCCAGATATAAATACAGAATGAATGCATACATCAACATAAGCATATTCCCTGGGAACCTGCAAAATGTTGACATATAATTACTGTCAGATGTTGAGCTGTATACAGAAATCATTTCAGGCAAGTGATCTTAAAAAATGCTACCATTGTTTTATCATTCTTCACATCTCTACTGTATGTGTCTTTTGTATTTGTAAACATATTTTTGAGGTTATTTGTTGTTGCATAGTTGATTTGAAAGAAAAATATATATGTCATTAATTATGATATCATTAGTAACTGAATCAAATTATTGATAATATGCTTGTTATAAGTTCATTTGGAAGAATTAAACTTTCTAATTTGGTTATTACTTTTGTTAATTTACAAGCATAAATTGCATGGTCATATCCCATTATGTAGCAAAAAACTACAGAAATACAGCACTGGCCTAAAATTAATAACTCCTACAGAAAATAATGTGACTGACCTCTCACCCTTTATTCCTCAGTATGTGTCAGTGAATGCAATCACACACACACACACACGCCTATGCATATACACTGCCAGTCAAAAGTTTATACTTTTTAATTCATATTTTTCACATTTTAGAAAAGTAAAGTCAGCTTAACTAAATAACACAACATGATGTATGATAAATATAAGATTGTTTAGACTCATTAAAAATAGCCACCCTTTGTCACTATTCCATTTCTGCATACACTGAGCATTCTCTCAACCACCTTCATTAGGTGCCACTTGGGATGCTTTTTAAATAGTATCGAAGGAGTTTCAGTGTACTGTATACTGGGCATATCTGAACCAACCCATCCATTAAAAAAAAAAAAAATAATTCATTCATAGGCTTAATTTGTGTTTACAAAACTAAATGAAAGCATTTAAGCATAAGCCTTTAGATCAAAATATTTTTAAGATAATGAAAAACGTAAGTGCAGTCAAGTGTGCCCAAAGTTTTGACTGGTATAGTTCACATGCAGACTTTGTTCATACCTTTGCATTCATGAATACATTTATCAGAGATTGTACTACTTGATTTAGTCCAAACAGGTAAAAACTCAAATCAGATTTCATTTACACTTTTGAGTACTCCACAGTCACTAACAGAGCCCACTGGCCCTACACTTTGAACTTTTTCACCTGCTGCCTCCTGCTGCTGTTCATTTCTGATCTTCTCCCTTCTCCAGGTAGGATAGGTGTGCTGGATGACATCCTGCCTGAATTTGATATGGAGATTATGCCAGGTATGCCTGACATACCACTGCTTTCCTCTTTCACTCTGTCCTTTCCAATGGATATTCTCACACAGGTCCTCTAACTCTAACTCACCTGCTTTATCCTCTACTCCAATCAACACACTCTAGTGTGCTCCAGTCAACATAAATCTGATCTACTCACTTTTGAAACTACATATTACATTGCTACTTTTCAGGCCAGCATGACCTTAATTGTTGAAATACTTAATTGAAATATTGCATTAATCTCTAATAAAAGTAACTCATCATATTGCATTCTTATTTATTATGGACTGCAACAGATTAGCAACTTTTGCTATACTTTTAAAATGTTATTTTTCAACATTATTTAGTTTAAAATCAAGTAAGTTGAACATTTGATAAGGTAACTAGGGTATACACCTTTTTCACATTCAGTGCCATCTTTGATTTAATGGGAATGACAATGAGGCTGGGAGGGACAGACGTACAGTCTCTTTAGTGGGCTGTACTGCAGTTTATAGTGTTTTTGAATTGTTCTGTGGACAAAACATTGAAAAAATATCTTTCCAAGGACATTCAGTAGACAAAAAACTCCAGACAACATGAGTTGTGGAAAATCAGATGGGATCTTGGAGCTTTAAACAGCTTTGTACCATGCGTGCCACTGAAGAGGTAAGGCTATCCCTCACAGCCTAGTTTTCATTTGCATTATAAATCAAATATGGTGCTACTGTGAATAAGGTCTACAATGGAGTAAATTCAAATTACTTTATTTGTTACTTGCAAGAAGCAAACTGATTATGTGACGAGCATTACACTTTACTCTCCGAAATGACTTGATATCAGTAACCAGTCAACATTCTATAATGCTACTGTGCTCAGAGATGTATATTTATGAACATGCTTGAGAATGAAGAGTATCTGCATCATGCTCTGGAATGAATGCCGTTAGAAATTTCAGATCATGCCCAGAGGAAATTAATCATTAGGCCTGTAGAGACCCCAAATAAGAGGGCCTGAATCATACCCACTCTACCTTGTGGCTGGTCATGATCAGAGGCTTTATATCCTGTGGGCAAAAATTATTTCAGGACAGAATTTCCTCCAGGATCTGCTTGCCAGCTTTGCCACGGAAACCAAGTTTCCTGACAAATTTCTTCAGTCTTAGATCACATCCTGATATTCATCCATCCTGACATGACATCCAAGTGAATGAATCTGATATATTATTTCACTAGCCAGTGTTTTCACAGATAACTTTTTCTTTCTTGTGTCCCTCTTAGAGTGGATGTTTGTGGGGGTCATCATGCTGGGCAGCGTTCTCTTCCTGTTGTTGGTTGGGATCTGCTGGTGTCAGTGTTGCCCTCACTCCTGTTGTTGTTATGTACGCTGCTGCTGCTGTCCGGATACATGTTGCTGTCCAAAACACTGTAAGTACACATGTCCACTCACATACAATTGGGGTCCAAAAGTCTGAGACCACTAGAGAAAATACTTCTATTTTGATTATATAAAATGTACAAAATTTACAAAAATACACATTTGAGTGAAAAGTTAATTTGAAAACTTTTTTAGAAATAGGTACAATTTCTTCATTTGTTTTGCATGTTCCTCTTTTTTGCTATACTGAAAACTTGCACTCAAGCTGACATTGGAATCCACAAGCTTGAGGAAAATCTAATGAGCCATATTATCCCAGCATGATTTGAGAATATTTGAAAGACCATCTTGTGCGGTTTAATGAAAGCATGGAAATCTGACCTTTTGTACAAAGGATTTAACCTGGTCAGTGTAATCTTTGTAAAAAAAAAAAAAAAATGAAATTTTTCCCCATAACATTTAACATTTGGACACCATAGTGCACAGCTCATCTACACTTATAATCACCCTTAACCAGACTAAAGTCTTTCCCATTGTTTTTGTTTATTAGTATATGAAGCAGGGAAGATGACAAAGAGCATTCAGCCTCCTCAGATTGCCTTGTATCAACCTTACTATGTTCCTTCTGTTCCTGTGGTTTCTCCACCCGCACCACCATCTCTTATTGAACCTAAGTTCAATGCAGTGCCTCCTTCAGTAGAAAACAATATAGCTGGAGGTAAGTGGCAATAACAGAAATTTTAAAAGCTAATTTTCCTCCATGTAACAACATGTGTAAAATGAAATGATAATTATTTGAATGCCTTGGCATTTTTTGACCACATCTATCCAGTGCAAGAGAAAAGGCATCTGCATTTCATTCAAGAACTTGTCATCTAACTCAAGTCAAACTCTGCTAACATTCTCTTTGCTGGTAACGTTTATTGTCATCTTAAAAAAAAATCTAGGCTTCAAGGTCTATCCAGTGCAGGTTATTATAGACATTGTGGTTGGATAAATCAACAGAGTTGTTTCTGTATTTGAATACATAAGAGAAGCCTGGATAATCTGTATCATTTTGTGTTCCACAGAAAATAAATAATATATGTTTTAAATTACATAAGGTGAGGAGGTGTTGGCATGCTTCAGATGTTTCATTTGGAGTGAAATGTCCCTTTAAGGCAAGGGACCAGTTTACTTTCTGTAACAGTGTTAAAGCTTTTAGTATGCCAATGGAATTGCCTTCTTCATCTATCCAAAAATATTGAAGTTACTGTGCATGTTACTAGATCATGTCAGTGAATTCATTATATTTAAACCAGGTGCATCTTTTCTGCCATAACACTATATATTTCTCTGGTGCAGGCTACAGAGAGTTCACTGTCCTTGTGTTATTTTCATGGGTGTGATTGTAACAGAATGCCAGAACATCAAGTCTCCATAACAATATAATTGTGTCAGCAGCTGGCAGCCTATCAGAACTAAGCTCTCTGCATGATGGGGATTTAGACTTCAGGCAGACCTATCGGCAAGTCCAGAAGAAGGCACTGCTACCTATCAGTGACCACACTGACCAGCTACGTCTCAGAGCAGCATCAGTCGACCATGTGCTCCACCCCTCACATTATCAGAGCAATCACTCTCTAGACGAGCATGACAACAGGTACAATTTCAAGTGTTTATGTGTATTGGTATATATACCTGTGACATGGCATAATATTTTAGAATGTTTGACAAATGTTGAATAGCTTGGCTGTAGCTATAGATATAGTGTCTGTTCCAAGTCATAGTGAGGTACCTCACTGCCTCCCAGTGGCAGTTCTAGAGGGGGGGTGGGTCAGCGGTCCCCCTGACAGAAGCCTGCCCCCCACTCACAATTGTTATATCGTCTGATCACACTACCCTGCTTTTAACTCCACTGAATCAACCTGAATACATTACATTACATCAACGAAAGTAATTTTAAGGGTTAGATCATGTAGAAATAACTCCTTAAGATAACAATTGCAGGTTATCACTAAGACAGTCAAATTAAAATTTGAAATTCAAATATTTGAACTAAAAATTTAAATTCTAAAACTGCATTTGAATTTTGGATGAGCACCAAGAATTGATGATGACAATTACTTTTTGTTCAAATTACCTAATTTAACACACAGTGAAATGAATACAAAAGAGCACATGTGCCTCCATATACTTTTTAAAGCTTCTTTTTAACATGACACAGCATCACTTCTGCATGAGACAGTAAAATAATTGGGTGATCTGGTAACTGAAACAATGCCTTTAAAAGTTTTATATAATTCCAATTACGGTAACATTTAGGTAAAAAATTTGGCCGTGTTGAAAACCCTAATTACCACTTTTTACTGCATCAGTAAAGTTAGCACAATAAAGCTGCCTATCTTTTGGAACAGCCTTTGCGTCTGGAGTGCACCTATGATACCTTCACTTGGTTTTAGAGCAAATCTACATAGCTCACTTGGTTTTAGAGCAAATCTACAGTGTCTAGTGTGTAATAATATTATCATGGCTGTTTGTGCAGATGGAACTGCCGCTCAAGAGCACCTGCCCCGAAAAGCCTTTGACACCAGGGGGCGCACAGGGTCACTAGACGAACTGGAAGAGTTTGCGTTGTCTTATGGCCCACACAGTCGTCGGAGAGATGACTTCCGTGGACCTCAGCAAGACTTCGAAATGAGCCCAAGGCCACAGGACCATCGCATGTCATACCGAGATGGCCCACGTTGTTCCCATGATGACAATGATGATGCCTGGCGACGTCGAGGCTCGCCAAATTCCCCCCATAAAAAGCGTGACAGTGAGCGTTATGCTGCTCGTCAAAGGTCATATGATGATACCTACCTAAACAGTCTGCTGGAGAGCAAGGCCAGGGGTCATGGAGAGCAGGGTGGGAGGACTGATGATGAAAGTGACACCCCCTCAAAAGGCAGTTCCAAGAAGAGCAGTGACTGTTACAATAGCAGGTCACCTAGCAACCGGCCTGAAGAGGACGATCCTTTACCTCCATACTCTGAGAGGGAGGTTGAGAGGTTTAGAACTGAAGAGCGTACAGGGAGGGAACGCTACAGGACTACTGATCCTAGCATGCGCCCTTTTTCTTATACACATCCACCCCAAGAGTTGTGCCATACACTACAGGAGCGCAGGGATGACAGGGACAAACCCAGGAAACTGGTGAGTTACTTATAAACATTTGGGCTGGAGCTATTAGGTTTGTACATTGAAGGGTGGACCAAAGAGTTCCATCTTAAAAGATTTGAAGACTACTCTTTCTTCAAGCCTCAGAAGACAACATTGAAATGCCACCAAGATGTATTGTAAAAATGTAATGTCCAAAACATAAAAGAGCATTAACCCAAGAAATGTTCCATGCTTGAAAACCTCCAGTACCTCAAAATGTCACAAACAAGAAACATTTCAGAGCTCACCAACTATAATAGACTATGTGCCATCCATATTTGTTATGGGTTACATCTGAAAGCTCTGAAAATCCTCGCATCTCTCAACCTAACACCAGTTCCAGAATTTGAAATCACATTCTTGTTGGATCTGTAGCCAATCAGTTATTGCATGGACTCTGACATATTGATGATGCTCATGCAGAGCTGACTGTATCAATTAAAGTGGTAAAAAAAAAAGCCAGGCTTCAAGGTCTACCCAGTGCAGGTATTTATAATGATTAGCGACATCATGGTTGGATTTTTTTTTTTTTTTATGTTTTCAATGCGGGTACAAAAACTTTGCACAGAAAGACAGTATAAAATATGACTCCAGTGGTTTAATCCATGTCTTCTGAAGTTTAGGGTTTTCACCCAAAACTGATTGGATCAATTCAGAAGACCCACTTCATGGATTAAACCACTGCAGTTCTATGGATTACTTTTATGCTGCCTTTGTATTTTTCAGATCTTTTGAGATCTGGTCACCATTCACTTGCATTGTGAGGACCAACAGAGCTGAGATAAAAATCTTTGTTTGTGTTCTGCAGAAGAAAGTCATAGACATCTGGAACATTCTATGAGGCTGAGAAAATTATAAGAGAATTTTCATTTTGGGGTGAACTATCCCTTTAAATAGGTAGCATCTAGACTGACTGGAGAAATTATGATGTTATTTTTTCAGCTATCTGAATTGATACTAAATATAATTTCCTGTATGTATATCTGTATGAATATCTGATTAGACATCAAATCTTTGTAGTTTTTCATACATATTTCCTAGGAGGGACTCAAAAATATAATCAAGAGCTAAAATTATCTTCATTGTATGTTATATTTTGGATGCTGAAATATGAAACGTATTCTTTACAGGAATGTGTATAAATAAGTGTGCTTTGAATGATCAAAACTGTTAATTTCTCAGGCAGGGTTTCTGTGTTTACTAACTGTATGTGCCACATATGACATCACTAAATCTAAGGGGCTTGTATTACTGCATCAGACTGCTGCACTAACAATGCATCAGCAAACGTGCTAATGGGTGTCTAATGTGTGGCTCTTGGTGTTTTTTAACAGACCACTCATCTAAGCAGAGACTCTCTAATTGTGTGACATCATCAGACTGAGCTGACATCATACTATTAACATCACCATCAAGCTGCAGAGAAATGCACCAGACACCAAGCATCAATCAGTCAGCAATACAGTATAATGCCTGGAAACGTATTCTGGGCAAGAACGTGAAAAACGTGTTTGTGTGTGTCTCTGTTTCTCTTATACAGACTACCACTACACTAGAGTTCTGTGAACTACATTTTATGCAGTCAAAGAGGACTTGTCATGGTGTCATGTTCAAACTAAATTCTAAATAATTTTAAATGTTCTCTTCATTCATGTTTAATACATTCCTTGACATTTTGTATGTCTTAAGTACTGTAATTGGACTCTGTTTTTAATATTTTTATAATGCCATTGCCTTTGTTTGCATTGTTGTACTATACAATTCTGTGCCAGATTGTGCTTTTGAAATTGTGCCATTTATATCTATTTCATGGTTTTGAAATAACGATTTTGAAATGATCACTTGCTGCATGATTATTTTCATTAATGGTTAATAACCTTTGTGCATTCTTTTTGCATAACATGTCTTTTGTTCCTTATCACGTATATCAGTGTGAACTACAAAGGCATTAACACTTCATCTCTCTGCTCTTGCTTCAAAATACATAAGAAAATAAATAGGACTTTTTCTTCAGCAATACAGACCCAAAGCCAATCAGGAAATGGGAAAGGACACAGTAAAGGAAAGGATGCCTCTTTCCAGGATGAGATAACAATATCAGGAAACAATATGAAACAAGCCCTCACAGGTGTTTAGTGCTCAGATTTTATGTTTTGCTCTCTCTATATCTGGATCTCTCACTTACTCACACACTCACATTGTTCTATAGTAAATAAATGATTCATGATTAACAATTAAAAAATTAATAACTTAATGATACATTAGTAATATCAACATAGTCTCATAAGTCGCATTAGATGGCGAAATCTAAAGATATTGTATGACTTTTAAAACAACTGATCAACAAACAAAATTTCGAATCGATAAAATACAGGCATCAAATTTTAGCTTGCCCCCTTTCAAACACTGTTTAAGAAAGGAAACATCTGTGAACAAATTTGGTAACTCATTCCTTATTTATTTACTAGAAAAAAACTACATTTGTTGGTTTGTTTATTTTTCTCAATGATAGTAAAATAATTGCTGTTGTATAGAGAAGAACTGTATAAAGAGTCTTCAAAATGTCTTATTTTGTGTTCTACTGAAAAAATAAAAAAACCTGCAACATGGGTTTTGAATGGGTGAATAAATAATGACAGCATTTTCTTTTTTTGAATTAACTATTATTTTAATAAAGAGAATCAAACTTGTTGAAAAAGCCCTAAAGACAGTTGTATTAGGACTTATCAAATTCACCCAGAGGAATGTGTTCCATTTCTGTGCTGATTCATCATTGCAAATCAGTTGCAGGTTTCATTTAAATAATGGGGACACTTAAAGCAATCAGATTTCAGCAAAGGGTGTCAGTGTGAAGGAAAAAAACAACAACAACAACCTTATTAACCCAATAGAATATTGAATTTTTGCAGCAGTGACAAAATCTGAAAAAATAAATAAATAAATAAAAAATAAGTTGGCCTCACAGATAAGTTAATTATGTCACACATCCGTGAGCGGGGTGGTCACGTTGGACATTCACATTGGCCGCATCTCTTCGGCGAAAAATAGCACAGCCTCTACGCAGGGAATATCAATGGCGTCCTACGACAATTGTTTTTTTTAATAAGGTTGTAATAAGCTGATGTTATTGCTGCTTCAAGGACAATAGCGGGCAGTCACTTGCAATTTATCTTTATCAGCACACTTGGTTGTGATTGGTTAATGTTGTGTCTAAACTGTATACACACAGGTCTGGCAGTTTATTAATTCTTGACTTTATTTTATTGCGTTTCCTTGCATGCAGACATATAAACTGTAATGTACTATAGGTTCATTTTGAATAATTTTGATTTGCTTTTGTGTCTTTTCAATTATCTTCTGATTATTTTAGTGTTGTAAACCTACTGCACCTAGAGCCGCTGAGGTAAGTGTGAGCCCCGTGATAAAAATAGTCTCAATGCATCTGGGATGCTTCACCTTGTTGGGACACATGCTTGCAGTGTAAACGGTGTCATCTGTTAATATGGCCGCTGAAACGAAACTCAGAGAGGATGTGTGGACCCAGCGTAATGTTTTTTTTTTAATCCATTGTTATATATATATATATATATATATATATATATATATATATATATATATATATACACACACACACACACACACACACACACACACACACTGTGTGCCAAAAAGTTTGGAATAACGTGTAGATTTTGCTCTTATGGAAAGAAATTGGTACTTTAATCACCCAAGTGACATTTCAAGTGATCACAATGTATAGTCAGGACATTAATAATATGAAAAACTACTATTACAATTTGAAAAAAAAAAAAAATTCTTAAATGACTTCAAACAGTTCTCATCAACAAATCCTCCACGTGTAGCAATGACAGCTTTGCAGATCCTTGGCATATCCCAAAAAAACTCAATGGGATTAAGATCCAAAACACTCTTTTCCAATTATCTGTAGTCCAATGTCTGTGCTTCTTTGCCCACTCAAACCTTTTCTTTTTGTTTTTCGGTTTCAAAAGTGGCTTTTTCTTTGCGATTCTTCCCATAAGGCCTGCACTCCTGAGACTTCTCTTTACTGTTGTACTTTAAACTGGTGTTGAGCGGGTAGAATTCAATGAAGCTGTCAGCTGAGGACATGAGAGGCATCTATTTCTCAAACTAGAGACTCTGATGTACTTATCCTCTTGTTTAGTTGTACATCTGGCCTTCCACATCTCTTTCTGTCCTTGTTAGAGCCAGTTGTCCTTTGTCTTTGAAGACTGTATAGTGTACACCTTTGTATGAAATGTTTTTGTATTTGAAGTTTTTTTTTTGCAAGCATTGCATAGCCTTCATTCCTTAAAACAGTAATTGACTGATGAGTTTCTATAGAAAGCAGTTTCTTTTTTGCCATTTTTGAACTAATATTGAACTTAAGACATGACAGTCTATTGCATACTGTGGCAACTCACAAACACAAAGACAACGTTAAGCTTCATTTAACGAATCAAATTGCATCATCTGTGTTTGATATAATGGTAATTGATTTTCTAGTACCAAATTAGCATTTTAGCACGATTACTCAAGAAAAAGGTGTTGGAGTGATGGCGGCTGGAAATGGGGTCTAGATTTGATCAAAAAATACTTTTTTCAAATAGTGATGGTGCTGTTTTTTATATCAGTAATGTCCTGACTATACTTTGTGATCAGTTGAATACCACTTTGGTGAATTAAAGTACCAATTTCCTTCCGAAACAGCAAAATCTGTACATTATTCCAAACGTTTGGCCGCCAGTGTGTGTGTGTGTGTGTGTGTGTGTGTGTGGATAGATCACAGCTCACAGCATAGACTACAGTCTTTTTTACAACATCTCTTAGTTGTATTGATTAGCATTAGTATGGCTTAAAAAAGATACAACTAGTACAGGTTTCCAAAAGGTTATACTTTTTAGTAACAAGTGTTCATCTCATGTTTCTTAGGGCAGAGCCCTTCTATCAATAGAGCCTACATGGTTAGCAAGGCATACGGGCAGTACTCTGCCGAAGAGACTCAGGGGCCGGTTGCACCAGCTAAGTTACAACTTAGCCTAGTTCTGGCATAAATGGTCACTAAGTCACAATTTATGCACTACTCAATATTTGAGCATTGCACCATTAAACTAAAGGTGCGTACACACTGCCTGCGACTTTGTCGCTGCAGGTCGCCAGTGGCTGGCGGTGAAGTCGCTAGTGGGTGTTCCCACTACTGGTTGCCTAGTAACGTTTATAAATGACATTCACGGATGTCATTCCATTGCTGTTGACAGCGAATCTCTTTTCTTGCCACTAAAAACAAACATTTTGGAGGGAAAAGACTAAATATAAATGGAATCAGTGCATAAAATGCTTTATATCAAAGATGAATGAGAAACCAGGCGCGCTGTGCTCGCATTGAAAATGAATGGCAACCAGTATTGGGAACACCCACTTGCGACTTCAAAGTAGCTGGCAGTGTGAACGCAGCTTAAAGGTGCGTACACACTGCCAGCGACTTTGTCGCTGCAGGTCGCCAGTGGCTGGCGGTTAGGTTTCTAGTGGTGTGTATGGAGAGTCTACAGCACTTTACAGTTTCTTTACAATAAATATGATTATTTAAATAATAAAATATTAGGATCACGTGAGCGCTACCATCTTCTCTCATATTGGCTGTCGCTCCCGAAAGTCGCTCTTCTTTTGCAAAAAGTTAAACATTTGGGAGGATGCATGAGGTGTATCCTTCGTGGGCACTCACAACCCACAATTCTTTGATAACGGAAATGTAAAAAAAAATGATGCCAATTTGCCCGTAAATATGATGTTCAAACGCAAGTAGTCCTAATGTTATTTCCCAAGTTGAAGTACCTCAATAGTTGGGTGCAAAGTATATAATATGTATAACTATATTAATATATCATTAAAATAAACTATTACACTAAGAGTACACATGTAAAATATATTTTCTTTTCTATTTACAACATTATAACTCTCCTAAAATGTACCTCATACATTCCCTTCTAATGGGGCTTTGTTCCCATCTCACTCAAAGCACGGCATGCTGTCATAACAACCATGTTACATTCCATTTCCGTTCGTCCTACGAAGGAGGACGCTCAGTATACTACGGCCCTGTCCCAAATGGCACACTCCGGACTTGTGGACTTCCTCAGAGTCCACACTTCGGTGACGTCATGTAGTGCAGACTTATAGGGCCCCTCGTGCAAGTCCACAAGGGCGCATTGAGAAGTATTTTTGGGACAGACTCGATCGTGAAGCGTGGTTATTGTTGGACAGGATCTGCAGGTTCGGTTCGGGGAAATATGCTGCCTATTGTTGTTGTTTTTACTATTGTGTTTGCGAGATGGCTTGCCATGCAGAGAAATCACATTTATACGCTCCGACGTTGTAGAAGACAAGATTATTTTTCATGCATACAAATGCTGATGTTATGCACGGAGGAAAGGGTAAGCAAGTAAATGTTATTGACTTTGTAGATAAACATATAACTTGTCAAAAGTCGTTAATGCATTAAGTCATTATTATTTGATTTACTGTTTAATTTTCTTTTTCATTATATACATATATATATATATATATATATATATATATATATATATATGTATTTTATATTTTTATGTGTACCTTGTTTTTTTTTATGTCGTTTTTAATTTACAGGTTTAAATATCCATACTTCACTTACATATGACTCAGTAAAGCCCTGCCATTCGGTTCTATATAATGAATCGTTATGTGATCAGCCTATTATTCAGCGCGCTATTACTATGTTTGAGACATCAACCACTGGTCGATGACCATAATGTTTGTATAAACTGTAGGTAACAACTGGTAAAATGTACACAGTCATAAAAACCATAATGATACATACACTTAAATATTTTCTTCTCAGCCATGTTAGCAATTGTCTGTGTCCGTGAGCGAAAGCGCTCTTCACACCAGTTGTCTGATTGGCCTTTCGCAAGGACTCCTGGGTACTTGAAGTGCGTGAAGCCTGGATCTATGCGGGCTTCGCGGAAAACCGCTTCAAGGGTACAAAGGGGGCGCTGCTGAGCACACTTCAGAGCGTTAAAATGCTAAATGGGACGGCCTACGGACTCGTAGACTCAAAAAGCACGCGCAATTTAAGTCCACGAGACCGAAAGTCCGCATGAAGTGCGCCATTTGGGACAGGGCCAGAAGCCTTCAAAGGACGCGACTTACCTAGCACACAGCCTTCGTTTACCGCGAGACACGGACAATTTTGCGACATATAGGTGTCAGTTTACGACTCTCCTTATTCAGTTTAATATTATCCGCAAACGGTGACTTACTGTTGTAAGAGAAGAGATCTGTTAGGGTTGTCGTTTGTGAAGTGAACAAAATGTCCACTGGTCTAGCAAGTGTCTCCCCCTGGTGTTTGAATTTTAAAATATGTTTTGGTGCAATAGAACGCACAATGCGATCTTTAAGTGATAAATGAAAGCTATTTATGTCATTATTTTTGAAGACATCCTCACTATGCAACATTTTTCACAAGTGCCTAAAACCTTTGCACAGTATTGTAGTTATACTGTTCAAAATGGTCACTCTGATAAATGTGAACTTGATTGTCTCTAACTTCATACATCCACTACAAATTACATTAAGAACAGCTCGTTAATAGCCTGACATGAGGAATTACATTTCCATTGATCTCTCCACGTGTAAGGTTCATTGTACTATAAAACATACGATAAGTTTCAGAACTCAAAACTTCCTCCTCACTGTAAAGAGTATTTGTTGAAACCAAGCTGCCAAAATGACTCTACTTTCTCCACATTGTGATGTCACACTGTGGTAGACATTTCACAACAACACATCAATGACTGTTTTAAGTTATCACTTCAGCATCCCTCCCCAGTAGTGTTGAGCAGTGAGATGGCAAGGAGAGAACAGGTCAAGAGACCCAATCATAAAGTTTAAAGACGTTTACTCGTTTAAAGGAGAAGTAGCACCAAAACAGAGCGGAGGGTCAAAATGAGGGTGGAAAAAAAAAATCTAATATAAGTGAATCTCAAGGAATATATTAAAATGATAAAAAAGGCATGACATTATCCTTTTAAAATAAAATTATTTAATTGCTAAGTAAGGTGAAGTTCTGAGAAAATGTCTAGCATCATTTGTTTGCAGATGTCACTTGGTTTTATGTCTTGTAACAGTATATGCAATAACAGTCTAATTCTGACCCTCTTTTTCACACCTTGTGCCCTATTATTTTTGTATTCCTGTCCACCTTTTTCTTTAAACCATCCCTTTTTGTCACATATAAAACATTTTTATGCCATGATAAAGTGTCACTGTTTCATAAAATATTGCTGACTTAAATGGAATAAAACCACTAAATGAACAAAAAGCAAATGTAAATAAATGTTATTGTTTGTCTCATAAATCTCAATCTTACAGGATAAGAGTTCTCGCAGTGGCACAAGTGTGGTGATCTGAATCCTCAACCTGCCTTGTCCTTCATTTCCAATCCGATCTGTCACTACTTACCACCACCTACATGGTATCTGGAGCAGTCTACTTTCATTGGGACTAATAATGCACATTTGCACTGAAATTAAAAATTGATCAGGTGGACTAAATTAGACATCTGGAAGACAGTAAATGCACTGAATGTCTTTTTAATACTTATTTTATCTACTGAATTGTATTTTAGGCTGTGGATGTTTTGCAGGGCTGAAGCTAGTGGGTTGAAATGTGGAAATGATTCTAGGGCCCCACATCAAATTATTAACTGTATTTTTTTAATAGGAAAGGTTCCCAGAGCAATATACAGTCGGGGGGCCCTGAATATTTTGCTATCTGTATACGCCCTGTTATGTGATCACTTTATTTTTTTATATACTGCTAATGGAACATTTTTATTGTACATTGTAAAGTAATGATTAACTACTAAGAGGTTTTTGTCAATTTGTTTTTGTACAATCTTTGGAATATGCTCAGTGGCACTTCTGTGAAGGTTATACATAAAAGAGCCTGTTTTGTTCATTTAAGTTTTCTGTTTACTTGGGTTTGGTCTTTGGAGAAGTTCTGTTGGTTTGTTGATTATTTTCATATTTGGTGCTGTCATCTAAAAGTTGACCAATAGTGGGTTTTGCAGATACTGATAGCTAAGGTGGTGGAAAAGGCAAATAACCGATTAATCTGCCTTACTGTGTCTATGCTTACTATGATGGTTACAGACATAGATGCTACAAGAGTTAGAAACAAATAATATCCCGGGTGCAGTGTATTGTTAAATGAAAGTTCCAATATTCTGAAAAAAATAAATAATTTGGATATGGATTTGCATAATGCCAGGTTTTTAACTATAAATAATCCTGAAACACACTGGGGACTGTTAATTTTTGAGACTTGGATCCATTATAAATCTCTTTGTATGCTGTTTAGCAAATAAAGCTTTTAAAGACTAGATTTTTACTAAATGAAGATGTATAGTTCTGTGCAAAAGTTTTAGGCACTTGTGAAAAATGTTGCATAGTGTTAAAAAAAAAAAAGCCATAAATAATTTTCATTTATCAATTAACATCATACAAAGTCCAGTAAACATAAAAAAGGTAAATCAATATTTCGTGTGACCACCTTTGCCTTCGAAACAGTGCCAAATCTAGGTACACCTGGACACAGTTTTTCTTGGTTGTTGGCTTCTTGTAGAACTTACCAAATGTTTGGGGGCCATACCAGTGAGGATAAAAATATGGATAAATATTATAAATGATGACAACACTAGTTTAAGTTTGAAAACCCAATTTTCATTTTAACCGAAAAAAATAAAATACTAACACTAAAATCTTTGTAGCCTGCGACCTGTACCATCCAATTCAAAGAGAAAAGCTTTCCAGGTCTTTGTATTGACTCATGCTAAAATTGCTCTCGACACTGGCAGGAAATAGAAATAACTTTTATTTTACAGATTTTAACTTGGAAATGTTTGAAAACCTTTTTGCACATATTCAGCCGGTTTTTGTAAAAAATGCCTACACTTTCTTAATAAAATTTTACTGTCATGTTAAATAAAAGCTATTTTGTTATTTATTATTCGTATTAATTTTATTATTAATAATCCTTTTTTAATTATTGTAGTTTTGAAAAAGCACTTATATTAATTATTCTACCTTGTGTATTATTTGATTATTTATTCTGTTAAACCTTGTGCACTATTTGAGCTGTAAAGTTTGTTAAATTATAATTTTACAGCCATTTTAGGGCTTTAGTGTTTGTTGACATTACATTGTCATGGCAACGAAGTTGTACAATTGAACTAGAACTTTTACACAGAAAAGGTTAGTAAGTGACTCTTTGGTTGTCCATCGTTATCCGATGATGACGTCCACTTGTTTAACGGTGAGATCTTTGATGGCTGAACAGTCCTATCCTGGACCCACAAGCTCTATTACAGGTGGGGCATATATATGTGGTAGTAGTGGTGGTATTGATGGCAGCCCTGGCTGTGTGTCTGCTGGCTCTCTCCTGTTGTCTTTTTGTTGTCCTCTCCATCTCCAGCATATGTGCCCCATCCCTACAAAGACATCGCCATATGTTACTATCAACAGCAACATACTCCAGGTCCTCGGGTATGATCTTACACTTTCTCAGAGCAATCTTCATTTGATCCTTATAACGCTTCTTCGGCCCTGCAGCTGAGCATCAACCATTATGTAGCTGGCTATATAGCACTCTGCGGGGTAGTCGGCATGGATGCATCCTTATAACATGGCCCAGCCACTGCAGCTGGCGCTGGGTGATCATGGCCTCAATACTTCTGCAGTTTACAAGTATTTCAGTGTGAGGCATACGCTCACGCCATGTAATTCCCAGTTTGCGCTGAAGGCATCTGATATGGAAGCGCTCTAAGGACTTAATGTGACGGCTATAGGTTACCCAAGCTTCACAGCTATAAAGGAGCGTGGTGACACAGACCGCTTGATATACAATGACCTTTGTAGAGAGATGAAGTTTCTTGTTCTCAA
Source organism: Xyrauchen texanus (assembly GCF_025860055.1). Classification (NCBI taxonomy): domain Eukaryota; kingdom Metazoa; phylum Chordata; class Actinopteri; order Cypriniformes; family Catostomidae; genus Xyrauchen; species Xyrauchen texanus. The sequence continues at coordinate 31,485,385 of NC_068293.1, read as the reverse complement.
ATACTCTGTGCCGAAGTCTACCAAAAGCAGATGAGGCCTGTTTAATCCGGCTCTGGATATCGCTGTCAATCCCACTATCCTCTGAGAGAATACTCCCCAGATATTTGAATGATGACACTACTGACAGTTGTTCACCACCAAGAGTGAAGGGGGGTAGAGTGGATGGGACACTGGTACTCCATTGGCAAACCACTTCTGTCTTGTTGGTGTTGACAGTCAGCCCCATCCTGCTGTACGCTCTCACCGCCACAGACCTGAGATCCTCTGGAGAATGGGCCACAAAAGCACAGTCGTCTGCATACTGCAGCTCCAGTACTCGCTCTCTACAGAGTTTAGTGGTTGCGTTGAGCCTCCTAATGTTAAAGGGATTGCCATCTAGTCTAAAGTCGACTGCCACACCACTGCTGCTCTCAATCTCATTATGGAGAACCTTGGTAACACACATGAGGAAAATGTTAAAGAGCACTGGTGCTAGCACACACCCCTGCCTCACCCCTGTGCGTACAAAGAAAGGCTCCGACTTTTGTCCACTGACGGTCACCCAAGCAGTCATCCCATCGTGGAACTGGCGGAGGATGTTAACAAATTTATTGGGACAGCCAATACTGAGGAGGACATCCCATAAGAGCTCTCTTTGCACAGTGTCAAAAGCTTTGAAGAGGTCGACAAAGGCCATAAACAGGTCTTGATGTTGCTCCCGGCACTTTTCCTGAAGCTGCCGGACTGTGAAGATCATGTCGACCGTACTCCTGTTCCTCCAAAATCCACACTGCGATTCAGGCAGCATTGACTCGGTGATGTTACTGATGAGTCTTTGATGCAACACCCTAGCCAGAACCTTACTGGCAACAGAAAGAAGGGATATACCCCTATTATTGCCGCAAATGGCCTTGTCACCCTTGTTCTTATAAATGACAATGATGTTTGCATCTCTCCATTGTTGTGGGATGATCTCATCAGTCCAGGCCTTCATAATGTACTGGTAGAGGGTGCGCATACACACGTACCCTCCTTCCTTTAGTAGCTCAGCAGGGATATTATCTTCGCCAGGGGACTTGTTGTTCTTAAGGGAACGGACAGCTGATAGGACCTCCTGGAAGGTTGCTGTTAGACTGAGGTTATGAATGGGAGGATGTATAGGCATTTCGTCCAGGATGGTGGAGTCTGCATCAGAGACCTGATTAAGCAGGGTGTCAAAGTGTTCAGCCCACCTCAATAGGATACTATCCTTAACCTTCATGAGCTTTAGACCATCAGCTGTCTTCAGGGACATGATGCAGCGATTGTTGAAACAAGGTATATTGTTTTGACAGCATTATAAATATGATGCATGTCATTTTTATCAGCAAAGGCCTGGATTTCATGTGCCTTTTCAGTCCACCGCTTATTCTGGATGGCCCGTGTTGTTTTTTGCAATAATCTCCGAGCTTCTTGCCAATGCTGCCTGGTGCTGGTGGATGAAGGGTAATCTAAAGTTGCCGATGTGTCTGAGCATGTCCTTAAGCAAGTTATGGATGGTGTCTGAGTTATCATCAAACCAGTCTTGGTGGTTCCTGCTCTTATGGCCAATGGATTGGGCTGCTGCATCGCAGAGCGCCAAGCTGATATAGGTCCACTGTTGTTCCATGGTGTTTTCTGGGTTCAGACAGGGTTCCAGCTCACTTAGTTTCTCAGCTAAGAGGCGTCGGAACTCACTTCTGGCTTCTTTGCTTCCCAAGCGGTTGCAATTAAGCTTCTTTTTATTAGGCTTTTGCAGTCGCAGAGGTGGACGCACTTTCATATGGAGCTTGGCCACAATCATACGATGGTCAGTCCAGCACTCTGCACCCCTCATGACACGGGTGATGTGAACATCCTTGATGTCACTACACCTCACAATGTTTAAGTCAATCATGTGCCAATGTTTAGAGCGAGGGTGCATCCACGAAGTCTTATACTTGGCCTTCTGCTGGAAGATGGTGTTGGTTATGGTAATGTTATGCTCAGAACAAAGAGTAAGTAGCCTCATGCCATTTGCATTCACCCTACCTATACCATGCCTACCTAGTACCCGACCCCATATCTGGTTGTTCTGTCCCACCCTAGCATTAAAGTCCCCAAGCAAGAGGATCTTGTCACTCTTAGGGATCCGGCAAAGAGCTTCATCCAGTGTCTGATAAAAGCGTTCCTTGGCCTCGTTCTCAGATGGCAAAGTTGGTGCGTAGGCACTAAGAAGTGTGGCATAACGTTTCTTTGCCAGGGGGATACGGAGGATCATTAGCCTTTCATTAATACCAACAGGTGTTTCTGTGAGACTTGGTAGAAGGTTGTTCTTGATCGCCAGTCCTACTCCGTGGAGATGTTGTCCACCTGTGGGGAAACCTTTCCAGAAGGTTTAGAGAGCCTTCATCCAAGAGCCTGGTCTCACTCAGGGCAGCAATGTCAATGTTGTAACGCCTTAGCTCAGCAGCAATCAGAGCTGTTCTCCGGTGAGGCCTGTCAGAGATGCCATACGAGTCTAGGAGAGTCCTTACATTTCATGTTGCCAATTTTAGGTTATATTGTTTCTTATTTCGACCGCAGTAGTGGAATGACCCGATAGGCGCGGTAACCTATCCAGGTGCGATTGAGTGGGCAATTTTTAGGCCACCTTTTCTAGGCCTTTCCCCAACTGGGGTGAGCAGTGTGGTCCCAAAATAGGGCTGCTCAGTCGCACAGGGGTCTGCCAAAAACAGCTGGCACTCAGCCAGCTGTGCCGCTATCGTGCAGGGTTCTGACTAGGAGCTCCCAGTCCATTCGTACCTGCTCCCGTTGACAGACACCCCATCGCCGTCAGACTTCAACCTATGTAAGGTCCAGATAATATTCACCATGGTAAAAAGAGGAGACCTGCGCAAGGAGGGTTTTAAAGTGCCACAGGGGGTGCACCATCCCCAGTAGCACTATCTTCACCATGATGGGGTAAATCCAGTGGCAAGGGTGGGTCCCGGGACAACTGTTCCCTCATCTTGGTTGCAGGAGGCTGCAGGGATTTTAGCGTGTTAGTAAGTGACTAACACTCTAAAATCATAACACACATATTATGTCTTGTTGCTATACTTTTGCAATAGTATTTTAATGTTTACGGTTTGGCCCCATTCACTTCCATTGTAAGTGCCTGACTGGAACTCAGACTTTTTTTTTTTTTTTTTAGAAAAGGAGGGACAATTCAAAATTAATCTGGTGGTAATCAATATTATGGCACAAATGCTGTCGATTGAGCTAAACTTGTCTTAAACACAAAATATTCCTTAGATATCCTAGATATTTCTTATACTTATTACTGTTATTATATTATTAAATGATGCTATATACACGAAACAAAATAATAAATGTTCTTATTAGAAGCATATGCAGTTTATTGGGTATTTGGTGCATCTTCTATATGTATACAAGATTGACCAAACAACAAAAAATAATGTTTATTGAAACTTAATTTATTAAATTCAGGCATCGTGAATTAGTAAGCGGGGTAAAGTTTGTTTCAAGTTCGATATTCAGCAGACATTCACCCACTGCGAGTTAGGGACCGTCTAAAAATTCCACACACTAAAATTCGCCAAAATGATATTTTCACATTTTAAAGGTTGTAGTAGCTTTCCAGAGGATAGACAGACATACCACAGGTGCTATCGTTACAGTGGGATCAATTATGAATACAGTAATACATTTTAGAAAAATAATCACAAAATTCACCAGAACTATATTTTTTATTCTAAAGGTTGTAGTAACTTCCCAAAGGATAGACAGACTTACTACAGGTTAGATTATTACAGAACGATCAATTATTTTAGAGATAAATTCACTAAAATATTTTCTCATTCTAATGGCTATAGTAACTTCTTACAAGTGAGATTATTACAGTATGATCAATTATATAGCGTATTGGTTGGAGTTTTCAGATGGTCCCTTACGTCCACAACGGCACTCGAAGCGCTTCGGAAAATTTTCAGGCAACATTTTGTAGCCACACCAAGCGTCCAAAATGTTATGCCCGTATAGTAGTTATACGTCCTTTAAACTAAGTGTGCTAATGACATCTCTCTTTAAGATTGTCGACTGAAGAGAGTGCGGGTAAGAGAAACCGACTATCCAAAGAATGTCGAACTTAAAACTAACGTTACCTCGCTGAATTAGCAACTTAGTCACACTATTGAAACGTCCGCGATAAAACATTATTGTTAATTGCGTTTAAGTACATGGGAGTCAAGCGTTTTAACAAACGAAACAAAAAATGCGCTATTGTGGAGCAGGCTAGAGCAGCCTAGAGCAGCCTACAAATATTTTCTTTTATTTGGAAACATCGTCACTCGCATCGCCTCATCCTATTGGCTAGATTTGCTCAAAATGGGCGGAACAAAGGCGCGAGCGTAGGGAAGCGATAGTGTCAAAGTCAAACAAACCTGGAGCGTTTGTATCAGACCATTGCAACATCATCATCCGCAGATAACGCCGGTGTTAGGGAGGGGAGAAAGGCAGCAGCAGGTCAGCGTTTGAATTAAACTCAGTGAAACATAGCCCGCCGCTGGATTGATTCAAGCTGTTCTCAGGTACGTACTTTTGCTTAGAAACAGACATGTCTTATAATAGAACAACGCTGAACCTCTCCATAATGTTCAGTTGACCTAAAACACACGCTGTGTAAATGAAGAACATTGCTGAATATCTGCGCATCATAATGCATTGCATTCATCGAACATTTGTTGAACATGCTGCTATTTATGTTCTACCCAAAGGCCTTGTTTACTGTGTGAGAGCACGAACTTGCTGAACTTGCAAGGACTGTAATTAGTCATGTTTCTTTGTTGCACCGTGATGTCCCTTTACCAAAACACAAATGACCACAGTTTCTTCCAAAATATTAAAATAATTTTTACTACAGAAAAATTATAATGCACTAACACAGAAACCCATTTAAAATGTGGTGGCCACCAAGGTTGCCACCATTTTACTGTAGTAATGGTAATCAAATGTAGTATTCTATTACCATAGTTCATTTTCATCAGGGACATGCCCTAAATTCATCTTAATTCCCACTTTACAGGAATCATGAACTCTCTCTCAAGAAAGAGTGTGCTGTCACTGTGCAGGGTTTTCTCCTATGCCCAGTCTGCTGATCTCATAGGGGCAGTGAGGGTCTGTCATTCAGGTGTGAGCTCCAAGGGCTCTGTCTTCACCAAAAAGCGTGGTTATGACATCACCAGGAACCCTCACTTAAACAAGGTAAATATAGTCAGGCCCAAACTCAGATCCTGGGACAGTGCGTGTTATTAGATTAGTTTATAGATAATTGCAGAAGAAATGTTCTGCGTGACCCAAGAGGTATTGCATTGTCAGCAGCAGGTGCTTAGATTTGATTTCCTAACATGTATTAATGCCAAAGTCCTCACAGATAACAGCATATAAAAGTGGCATTATGAGATCCTTAAACTGCATGCAAAGTATGGCTTGGGCTCCATGTCACTTGATGAAATTATAAAGGGATAGTTCAACCAAAAGTGTACATTCTCTCATCATTTACTCACCCTTGTGCCATCCCAGATGTGTATGACTTACTTACTTCGTCTGCAACAAACAAGGATTAAAAAAAATATGTATCTCAGTTCTGTTGTTGTACTCAATGCAAACGAATGGTGACTAAAACTTTGAAGCTCCAAAAAGCATATGAAGGCAGCATAAATGTAATCCACATGACTCCAGTGGTTTTATCTATGTCTTCAGAAGCAATATGATAGGTGTGGCTGAGAAACAGATATATTTGTCAAGTCATTTTGTACTATAAATGTCCACTTTCACTTCCCCGTACTTTTGTTTTTGGCAATTTGTAGTCTTCGTACACATCGCCACCCACTGGGCAGGGATGAGAAGATATAGTAAAAAAGGGCTGAAATATTGAACTTTTTTCCACACAACTATCATATCACTTCTGAAGATGTGGATTAAACCATTGGAATTGTATGAATTACTAATGCTGCTTTTATATGCTTCAAAGTGCTGGCCACTATTCACTTGCATTGTTTGGACCTACAGAGCTGAGATATTCCCCTAAAATCTTTGTTTGTGTTCAACAGAAGAAAGTCACACAAAGTTAAGTAATTATATGCCGTTAGAATTAATTGAAACGTGAATATTTCAAGAACTGTGACAATGTAGATCTCCAACAGGGTTCTGAATTGTAATGGAAATGCTGTAGACCTCTGAATATCCATAATAAGTGGTTTGTGTTTTTGGAGGCTTGGGCATCTAAAAAAGAATGTAAGGTTGCAGGATATGACTCAGGATTTTTCAAAGCAGTTTTGGCTGGGTCAGGGAAATATGCCCATTTAAATATTACATTCGCTTTCAATCTACATCCTGTTTGTGTAGACTTGTGAGCTGGGATGAGATAATTATGGGATGGAATATAAGTATAATTTGTTGTGAGAGAACTTTAAAACTTGCCTTTACAGACAGAAACTATTGTAAAATGTTAGGCGTAAACATAGCGAGTGGAGAATCTAACAGGGGAGGGTGGCCATGCTCACTTCCCATTGGTCAGAAATAAATAGATCCAACATGTGATGTCTCTACCCTAAGATGGGAGTTTGCCTGGAGGCAGACCCGGTTGCAGGGTGATAATTTTTATTCAATTCAGACTGTGAAAGGAGTGTGCATTTTATTTTTTTTATTGGTAATAGCAACTGTCATGTGTTGTTAATGAATTTATTGTGCTGCTTTACAGGGCATGGCGTTCACCCTTGAGGAGAGATTACAGCTGGGGATACACGGCCTGCTCCCTCCATGTTTCCTCTCTCAGGATGTCCAAGTACTTCGTGTCATGAAGAGTTACGAGATACGCAGTAACCCTCTTGACAAGTAAACTGGACTGTTTTACAACCTTGATTAAAACACAATGACAAAATTAATTGGCCCCAAAAAGTATTTGGACGACACTAAAGCCAAACTTAAATATGTATGAATTTCATGTGATATTTCACAAAATATGAAAACATGTGGCTTGTGAGAAGCAAATGAGACCTTTTTAAAAAAAAATTAAGATATTTTTATAATAGTTTTTTATCCATCTTGTCCCAAACTACTGAAGTTTTTGTGGATGGATGAAGTCATTTCCCCTTTGAAGTCTGTTCATATGGATGCACTAGCAGAGCCATTTCTAATGAAATAACATTCATGCATTAAGCGTGGCTTAAAGGGATATTCCATCCAAAAAATGAAAGTCTATCATTATTTACATCCCCCTTAATGATATTCCTGGTGTGTATGACTTTCTTTCTTCACCAGAACACATTTGAAGAAAAATTGAAATATATCTCAGCTCAGTTGGTCCTTAAAATGTAAGTGAATGGAGATTTCTCTTTTGAAGCTCCAAAAACTCACAGACAGTCAGCATAAAGGTCATCCATACGATACCAGATGTTAAATTGATGTCTTCTAATGCGATATGGTCGCTTTTGGTGCGAAAAATATAAATATTGAATGACTTTATTTTTATCTCCGTCTCTAAATCATGCTTCCGGTCAGCAGCGGTATGCGCGTGTGAAATAATCTCATTTGAAACACACAAGAGCTGAGGCACGTGCCCGAAGAGCAGTGCTGTTTACAAGTGAGGAGGAGGAACGCTGTACACTTGCTTGGTTGGTTTTGGTTTAGATCTGTATTTATCTGTTTCTTTATTCACAATGGTGCGTATGTGTGCTATGTGTCTCAATCGAGTGGAGAATTTGACATTACCTTTGTATCATGGCAACGCAAATACATCACACGAGAGACTGCTTGGACTCCACCCTCCCAGAAGTGTTGGGTTATAGTAAAAAGTACTTGATATAGATTCTTTTTATTTTTGCACCAATAGTGATCATATCGCTTTAGAAGACATTAATTTAACTGCTGGATTCATATCGATGATGTTTATGCTGACTGTCTGTGGTTTTTGGAGCTTCAAAGCGAAATCACCATTCACTTGCATTTTAAGGACTTACTGAGCTAAGATATTTTTCTTCAAATGTGTTCTGGTGAAGAAAGAAAGTCATACCCACCTGGGTCATGAGGGTGAGTAAATAATGAGAGAATTTTAATTTTTGGGTCAACTATCCCGTTAAGTGTCCAAATATTTGCATCCACTGTACATAATTCACAATAGATCTTTGCTGTTTTCTTTTGCTGGTCCATTTCCCAATGACAACCCATATAATCTTTTCTACTCTTGTCTATCTCTGCTCTCTCGAACCCTGCAGATACATATTGCTGATGACACTCCAAGACAGGAATGAAAAACTTTTCTATCGTGTGTTGACCTCTGACATTGAGGAATTCATGCCTATTGTTTACACTCCTACTGTGGGCCTGGCCTGCCAACAGTATGGCCTTGCATTCAGAAGACCAAGGTAAGACAAATGCCTGCTTTGCACTTGGGGCCACTTGTTTGGCCAAGCCAATGCAGAATCATCTTAATAAACACTAAAACCAGTCTAGCCATTCTTAGAGGAATAGTTCACCCAAAATTGACAATTCGCTCATCATTTGCTCACCATTTTGCCATCTCAAACTCGTATGACTTTCTTCTAAAAGTGAAGATTATTTTTTGAAGAAGATAGGATGTTTATATCCACACAATGCAAATCAATGAGGTCCAAAATGGACATAAAGGCTGCATAAAGATAATCCATAAAACTCGAGTGGTGAAATCCATGTCATCTGAAGTGAAACTATCAGTTTTGGGTGAAAAACAGACCAAAATGTATCTCCTTTTTCACAATAAATCTTGACCCCAAAACCGAATGGATGGAATGATATTTTTATTTTTTTTAATAAAGAGGACTGTTTATCACTATCCATGACAAGGGCCATATCGCCACCATGCTAAACTCCTGGTCGGAGAAAAACATAAAGGTAAGTAGAGAGTGAAAATGGATCATGGTGTCTTCCATTGCCACAAGATGAACATTTAATTTTACATATGTGCAATAATAGGCCATTGTGGTGACTGATGGAGAGAGAATTCTGGGATTAGGAGACCTGGGGAGTTATGGCATGGGGATCCCAGTGGGCAAGCTGGCTCTCTATACAGCATGTGGAGGAGTGCCACCCCAGCAGTGCCTGCCTGTGCTGCTAGATGTGGGCACTGATAATCAGGTATAACAACAGGAATGTTATATGATGAAAAGTATAATGTGAAATTTTACATCTTAATTTATTAATCCTAAAAACTAATTTTATTAACTTTGTTATCCCGTTTTTTTTAACCCTGATGTTGTTGGTATTTAACACATTTCTATTTGTTTTTGCTTAGACACTCTTGGATGACCCCTTGTACATCGGCTTAAAGCACAAAAGAGTCAGGGGCAAAGAATATGATGACCTCATAGATGAGTTCATGCAAGCTGTCACAGACAAGTATGTAAAAAACATTTTAAAGTTGCAGTGTAACATTTTAAAGGTGCAGTATGTCAGAATGGCCCAATTTAACAATGTTGGCTGTTGAGTTTGGGGTGGAGTTAGTTTTAGTTTTTTTTTAATGGCAGACGGGAGTGTTTGAAACTTGTTTTGAAACAGTCATTATTTTTGCAATTCAGTTCATTGCTTCAATGTGTGTAATGCTGAAATGCATCAAAAAATGATTTATTGGTTTATATCTTTTGATTCAGGTACGGGATGAATTGTCTCATCCAGTTTGAAGATTTTGCCAACAGCAATGCCTTTCGTATTCTCAATAAATACCGCAACCGTTATTGTACTTTTAATGATGATATCCAAGGTAAGTATGCACATCACAAAATCAAACTATAGTGTTAAACACACGTTTCAAACTACAGTAAACATGGTAGTTGCATCTTTGTCAAAGTGCTGTTTGACTTCATCTCAACAAAAATAAATCCTGTAATCGTTCTTGCATTCCCTCTTACTCTACATTTTTTTAGGCACAGCTTCAGTTGCCGTTGCTGGGGTCCTTGCTGCTCTGAAGATCACAAAGAATAAACTCTCTGACCACAAGTTTGTATTTCAGGGAGCGGGAGAGGTAATGCAGATTCAATGCAGAGCGTTTTACTGTGTATTAGCAATATAAACAACCATTAGACAACATTGTAAAGCTACTTGTGCCATCCTCCTTCAGCTATTCCACGATAAATAAATGTGGTCTTGGTTTGTCATATGACCAGGCTGCCTTGGGAATTGCTCACTTACTGATCATGGCAATGGCCAAGGAGGGTGTATCTCATGCTGAGGCCGTTAAGAGGATTTGGATGGTGGATTCCAAAGGCCTGATTGTGAAGGTAACAATCAACCCCACACGAACTTGCCTTTTTAGTCTTTCTTTCTTACAAGCTGGTTTTGTCCTCCTACTCGACACCTGAATATACATATATGCGGGCTTAATGGAAAATGCCAGTGCATACTGTAAATTAAAGCCATTAACTGTATTGGACTCCTCCATTCTGTTAAATTATGATTTATTCTTTGTGTCATTGTGGTCTTTAGGGCAGAAGCCATCTGAACCATGAGAAGGAGGAATTTGCCCAAGAGCATCCACACATAAAGACTCTGGAGGAAGTAGTGGAAATTGTCAAGCCCACAGCTATCATTGGTAAGGACTACCTCAGGCCACATACACACTGCAGTTGAATCCCATTTTGTATACAGTAAGTAGTTGACATTAAATACTTATGGAAGTTACTCATGCCCTGCGGTGTAACATGCTATATTCCATCTAACATGAATTTAAACAGACTTTTGCAAAAAAAAAAAAAAAAGATTTTAATCATTAGGCATGCTGCTCTTATGATCCCATAAACTGAGAGATTACATAAAACATTTAGTACTTTATTCATATGTCACACAACAGGAGCATTTAAAGTGAATAAGTGAAAGTTAAAGAAGACAAGAAATAGTGACCAAAGATATGCTGTAATGACTTTCCATTAAAGCCAGAGGTGATCTTAGTTCAGGTGCGAGCATGTATCCAAGAGTGAGAGTAAATCAGTAGATTTAAAATAATGTCTAAATGTATTGTATCCAAAGAGAATTAAACACCGGCAATCATAGTTTGTACCCACAGAAAAATAATTAGGGGATTCACACCAGCATTTAAAAATTGCTATTACTCCCAAAACTTTGTGGTATGTTCTTGTCCAATGAGTTAAACAGATTAAAGGGATAGTTCACCTAAAAATGGAAATTCTCTCATTTACTCCCTCTCGTGCACTACTAATATGTATGATTTTTAGAAGAATACAGTGCATTTGGAAAGTATTCACAGCGCTTCACCTTGTCCACATTTTGTTGTTACAGCCTTATTACAAAATTGATTAAATTCATTATTTTCCCCATAATGACAACGTGAAAGAAGTTTGTTTGAAATCTTCGCAAATGTATTAACAATAAAAACGTATAAACAATCTCACTTTCCCGCATCACCGCCCGCAATCGGCCTTTATCCTCTCGGAGGCTTAATTAGCCTGATAAGGGACCGGGTGTGTATAATCACGACCCGGCCCCGCCCTCCGGCCTGCCACATTCCTCCCTCGTTCTCCCAGGCAGGGGAGCCCCCGGCATGACGTACACCCACCCCCCTTTCCCTGGGGAGGGGCGTGCCTTTTGTCCCGTCTGCCGGCAGGTCATCCCATCTACCTGGATGAGGGAGGGGACAAGTGGAGGGAAACAAAATAATAAAAATGGGGGGGTCGTACACCCCCCATCCCCTTTCCCTGGGGAGGGGCGTGCCTTTTGTCCCGTCTGCCGGCAGGTCATCCCATCTACCTGGATGAGGGAGGGAACAAGTGGAGGGAAACAGAAATAATAAAAATGGGGGGGTACTAACTGTAACCGTGTAGTACCCCCCACAGTACTGTCCCCCACATTTAAATGAGAGGGACAAGGCCAATGCGTAGCGGCAGTGAGGGAGAGAGAGATGGAAACAAAAAATCACTTACTCGCTGGTTCTCTGATACACCATCGCATGGTCCTCGATCACTCCTCCACCCTCTCAGGCGGACGGCAGCAGCTCCTCCCTGGGCAGACCGGAGTCAGAACCACGACCCCCGGCAGAAAGAACGCCCCTCTACGTTCATGGCGACTCCTGGGGACACTCCTCTGCCCCTGGCAGTGGCCCTACCACTCCAGGCGGTCGGGGAGTCACTTCCCTCCTCCCCTTGCGGACGGTGGTCTTCTGTCGACCCCTCCACGTTTCTGGGGGATGGCAGGGCACTCCTCCGCCCCTGGCAGTGGCTCCATCGCTCCAAGCGGTCGGGGAGTCCAGTCCCAGCTCGCCTCGTGGACGGCAGGCGTTCACTGCGTCCGGGCAGTCGGGCTACTCCCTCCCCCGGCGGATGGCAGCGGCGCTCCCCCAGGTGGACAGCAGTGTCGAGGACTCTGTAACTGGCATCCCTCCTCCTCCCCGGGTTTCTGCACCAGTGTAACGTAGTCCAATGGAAAGGAGGAGGCGAGAACTGGCTTGGCAATATAAATAATAGTTTTAATGATAAACTTAAAAAGACACAAACACACACGACGGACATGTCCGTAAACAATCTCTCTCTCGCGCACCACCGCCCGCAATCGGCCTTCATCCCTCTCGGAGGCATAATTAGCTTGATAAGGGACTGGGTGTGTATAATCACGACCCAGCCCGCCCTCCGCCCTGCCACACACATGTACATAAGTATTCACAGCCTTTGCTCAGTACTTTGTTGAAGCACCTTTGGCACCAATTGCAGCCTCAATTATTTTTTGGTATGATGCTACAAGCTTGGCACACCTTTTGGGCAGTTTCTCCCATTCGTCTTTGCAGGACCTCTCAAGCTCCATCAGGTTGGATGGGAGCGTCAGTGCACAGCCATTTTCAGATCTCTCCAGAGATGTTCAATTGGGTTCAAGTCTGGGCCACTCAAGCACATTCACAGAGTTGCCCCGTAGCCACTCCTTTGGTATCTTGGCTGTGTGCTTGGGGTCATTGTCCTGTTGGAAGATTAACCTTTGTCCCAGTCTGAGGTCCAGAGTGCTCTGGAGCAGGTTTTCATCAAGGATGTCTCTGTACATTGCTGCATTCATCTTTCCCTCGATCCTGACTAGTCTCCCAGTTCCTGCCGCTGAAAAACATCCCCACAGCATGATGATGATGCTGCCACCACCATGCTTCACTGTAAGGATGGTATTGGCCAGGTGATGAGCGGTGCCTGGTTTCCTCCAGACATGACACTTGCCATTCAGGCCAAAGAGTTCAATATTTTGTTTCTCATGGTCTGAGAGCCCTTCAGGTGCCTTTTGGCAAACTCCAGGCGGGCTGTCATGTGCCTTTTACTGAGGAGTGGCTTCCGTAAGGCCACGCTACCATACAGGCCTGATTGGTTGAGTGCTGCATAGATGGTTGTTCTTCTGGAAGGTTCTCCTCTCTCCATAGAGAAATGCTGGAGCTCTGTCAGAGTGACCATTTGGGTTCTTGGCCACCTCCCTGACTAAGGCCCTTCTCCCCCGATCGTTCAGATTGGCCGGGCGGCCAGCTCTAGGAACAGTCCTGGTGGTTCCAAACTTCTTCCATTTACGGATGATGGAGGCCACTGTGCTCATTGGGATCTTCACTGCTGCAGAAATTTTTCTGTACCCTTCTCCAGATCTGTGCCTCGATACAATCCTGTCTCGGAGGTCTACAGACAATTCCTTGGACTTCATGGCTTGGTTTGTGCTCTGACATGCACTGTTAACTGTGGGACCTTGTATAGACAGGTGTGTGCCTTTCCAACTCATGTCCAGTCAACTGAATTTACCACAGGTGGACTCCAATCAAGTTGTTGAAACATCTCAATGATGATCAGTGGAAACAGGATGCACCTGAGCTCAATTTTGAGTGTCATGGCAAAGGCTGTGAATACTTATGTACATGTGATTTATTTCGTTTTTATTTTTAATAAATTTGCAAAGATTTCAAACAAACTTCTTTCACGTTGTCATTATGGGGGTATTGTTTGTAGAATTTTGAGGAAAATAATGAATTTAATTAATTTTGGAATAAGGCTGTAACTTAGCAAAATGTGGAAAAAGTGAAGCGCTGTGAATACTTTCTGGATGCACTGTACCTCAGATCTGTTGGTGGTGGCCAGAATGCTGATTGTCCATAAAGCATATATAGGAAGCATAAAAATAATCCATACAACTCCAGTGGTTTAATCAATGTCTTCAGAAGAAATATGATAGGTGTAGGTGAAAAACGAATAAATATTTAAGTACTTTTTTACTACAAATCTCCACCTTTTACCAGCCTCAACTAGTAGGTGGTGATATGCATGAAGAATGCGAATCGCCAGAAACAAAAGAAGAATCTGGAAGTGAAAGTGGAGATTTATAGTAAAAAGACTTTAATATTGTTAAAAGAAATGTTACCCACACCTTCCATATCACTTCTGAATGGATTAAACACCTGGAGTTGGAGTAAAATGGATGCCACATTTATGTGCTTTTTCAAGCTTCAAAGTTCTAGCCACCATTAATTTGCATTGTATGGACCTACAGAGCTGAGATATTCTTCTAAAAATCTTTATGTTCTGCAAGAGAAAGTCATCTGGGATGGCATGAGGGTGCATAAATGATGAAAGAATTTGTATTTTTGGGTGAACTATACCTTTAAGTAATTATTAGATATTGATTATTTTTGATTTTCATTGCAGAATGCAAAAGATACAATAATAATAACAATTACTACATGTGTTTATTTATCCTGCAAGAATGGCATAGTAAAGCCACTAGGGGGCCCCGAATTAACTGAACGGTTTAAATTACTGTTATGTGGAATGTATTTTATATTGTTCTCATCCCAAATGCTATTATTTCATGCTGTTTTAATGTTTTTGGTATAAAGTTTGGTGTCTATAATTCCATCTACAGGTGTGGCTGCAATTGCAGGTGCCTTCACTGAAAAGATCATCAAGAACATGGCCACTTTCAATGAACGACCTGTCATTTTTGCCCTCAGCAACCCCACAAGCAAAGCTGAATGCACAGCAGAGCAATGCTACCAGCTCACTGAGGTATATTTGCACTCAAAACAAACTAATAAATCAGTGCTTGAGAGGGGTGTTGATTAACATCGTCATGTCAGGAACAGACAGATTTTGCAACAGCCTTTAGCAGTTTTAAGCTGGCCTTTATGCTCTGTGTGTGTGTGTGTGTCTGTGTGTGTGTCACAGGGAAGGGGCATATTTGCCAGCGGAAGCCCCTTTAAAAAAGTGACTTTGGCAGATGGACGCACCTTCTATCCTGGCCAGGGAAACAATGCCTATGTGTTCCCTGGAGTGGCGTTGGGAGTCATCGCCTGTGGTGTGCGCCACATCTCTGATGATATTTTCCTTACCACAGCAGAGGTAAATGCGTTCTCACAGTAACCGTAATGTACAGGAAATGTAATTTGACTGTGTGCATCAACACAACACCTTGACCACAAACGTATTTACAGTGTGAAATCAAAGATACCATATCAATATGATATGAAGGCATCTCTGATTTCTCCTTTAGGCGATAGCCAACATGGTTACAGAGGAGAATCTGGCTGAGGGTAGACTGTACCCCCCTCTGAACACCATCAGAGAAGTGTCCTTCAAAATTGCTGTTAAGGTCAGTAACTGTTCCAATATGCAAATTAAGTCTAAGCCAAGTCTACATTTCAGCACCCATGAAAAATGTGAAATGAGACCATGCTATATTAAGAGATGTGTTAATTTAGCACAGTAGGTTGTAAGAGCTATCAGGTCAAGAAATGGATGTGACAGTAAAATGAATTTATGGTTGTATCGAGTATTAAATTGTAAATCTGTTTTTTCCCTTCCCTCCCAAAACCACTTTTTCTTTCAGATTGTGGACCATGCCTACAAACAGGGCATTGCCTCCTTGTACCCTGAACCCAAAGATAAAGAGGCATTTGTTTTGTCCCATGTCTACAACTCTGACTACGACTCTTTTACCATGGATTCATACAGCTGGCCAAAAGAAGCCATGAAGCTTCAGAATGTGTAGAATATAAGACCCTCTCCACCTTTTACAAAGTGATTCACTCATATCAGTCACAAGCCTTAAATCTCAGTTCATAATCATCTTTTGTTATACACCTCACTCCAAGCCACCCAGTCATAAAACTGTAGCTGCACTGACTGGTTTCAGACAGGATGTTGACACGAGATGCTCTATATACATTGAGGGCTAAAAGTGATAAAAGAATGCAATGTTTATTAAAACTCATTATGTCTTTACTTCCAGTGACCACCAGATCAGTGGCTCTGATCAAAGGGGAAAAAAAATCAGCGGTGTTCATTTTTTTTTTTCTACTGTCTTATCCACTCCAAAACTTTGCCATTTCTTAGAACAGTTATAATTCTGGAAAATGCAAATATCATTGTAGGGAGATATTATTTTTGTACAGCAACTCCCACTAGGAAAATGAAATGTTTTGCAGTTTTTTTTTTTCTCTCTCGATAGTTTCTCCTGTTGTGACAAAGTTTATGCCAAAGTTTGTCTAATTTTAAATGTATTGTTGTCAAGTAGCAATGAATACTGAACTTTGTTAGCTTGAGAAGATTTATTTACATGACCACCTGAGAAGCAAGCTACTTATCTGTTTATTGCGGTGTGTGGAATTGTTTTTAGTGTTTCTCCTCATTTAGGAACATGCTTTGCTTATGTGTAATGCACAACTTTGGAATTTGATTTTCAGAGATTTTGAAGGGACAGTGACTTTTAAATAAACAGGAAATTTTATTATTTTTCTTTGTTCTAGTGTAAGACTGTTGTTGAGTTTTGGTCCTATCTTTTGACTGAGAGTCAGGGTGGTTATGGATCTTCATAGCGGTCCACTACTACTAAACTACTGTGGGTTTTCTGTAAAACTGGAGACAACCATAAGAGCTCATATTTCAACTATGGAAACTCCAGATGTTTATCGCCACCAATTTTTTAATTATTATTTTCTCCCCAAAATAATAGTGACGTCAATCCGTGTGGCGGACGACGAATCTCTGTTGCTTCCATGGGTACTAACAAATAAAACAAAATGGCTTGCCTGAGGTGAGGTGAGGTGAGGTAAGGGGGAGAAGGAGAATATGTATTTCTGCATAACAGTTTTTCTATAGCATTTTTATTTACTTTAAAGGAATCCATATATGCAAGACAGCATGTTGGTATACAACAAGCTAGACACTGTGATGTTTAAAAATGAGGACACTGATGGCTCCTGTCCAGTTTATCATGACAATATGCACGCTTTTTGATTAGGACATGTATATAAGACATCAATGGATGTCCCAATGCCCATTTTATACAAAAACTACTTTGATTAATTTTAGTTGATTCGGTGCTTATTGACTTTGAGAACAGTAGATTGTAAATGTGAAAAACTTGATAAAGTGCCACAAATATTCTCCATTTATGTATTTTACATGACTGAATCAACCTAACTACATTAGGTTACCCAACAAAATTTGATCAGATATAAATCTAAGGGTAACATCCGGTAGAAATAGCTGCTTAAGGTGACAAATATGAATATAAGATAAATAATATAAAGCTTTCAGAAGAGCATTAATGAGCCACAGAGTCAGATCCACTAGAATAAAACCTGACTATTTAACCAGGTCGCTTGAGTAGGTGGTATTCTATCTTGTCCCAAAGAGACGGAGGATGGAATGGATTTCATCTAATTCAATACAGCCTCATATTTCACACGTGTCTGTCTGCAATGTGAGGTGCCATTAGATTAAGTACTTGGCACCATCTTGAAGGGAAGAGTTCAAATTTAGGGTGCAAAAAGTGTCATCTCATGATTCTATTAGTCTTTCTTTTCACCCGCTGTATGCAGAATTGTTTTTAGGTTTTGTTTCACTATTTTCTACTATGTGTTTTTGCAGGGATCAAACAATCCCAAACAGAAGCAATGTTACTAAATACCAGTCACATTTTTGAAAATTGAATGCCTATGTGAACAGCAGAGGGTTAAATCTTTATTAATTGTGGAGTACTACTTGAAATGGCATGTGCATATTTGTTCTTTTTCTGCTCTGTTGCAAAGTCAAAATGGCTGCATTACGCTTTTAGGCTATACTTTTCTGCATGGAAACTGAAAGGAATTGAAAAGAGGAACTGAAAGATTCCTATCAGGGGTTAGGGCAAAGTAGAGAATTCAGAAATATTCTTGCCTTTTTAATTGAGATATGTATTTCATTCTGGAGAATCCTTAACATGTTAATTTAATAAATGTGTTGATTTTGTGATGTCTGTGAACAAGAAATGTCTATGTATTTAGAAATGTAGAGCACTTTTCATATGTTATTTAAGAATTTTCAAGTTTTTAAAAGAAATAAAGACATTTAAATACATTTCAAGTAAAGTGGCATGGTACTGTATGTTTGAGAATACACGTTAGGCTTTTTTTGTGGATCTGTCATTAGTACAACATTGACATCACATGCTCTCCCCACTTATTTTTCTGAAAGTAAAAACTGGATTTATTTTTGACCAACTCTCACTTATCAAATTTCATTAGTTCTTAAACAAGAATTTTCACTATTTTAACAAGAACAATACACACCTTAAATAACCTTACCAAATATGTTTATAAAATTTGAACATTTTAAATATGGCCATCCTGATGCAACCTTGCAAACAGAAAATCAAGAATTGTTCTATAACTTATACTGTAGGCCAGACATGGGCAACATACGGCCCGTGGGCCAGATCAGGCACTTCCACATGGTTTACTGTTGCCCATGGCTCATTTATCGTAAAAGCGTTTTTTCAGTTAACTTGCATTGGGACATAACGCCGTCTCCACACAATAGTTAAACATGCTCAGGGTTGCCAGATAAGAGACGAAACACCCTCAGTTTGAGATTTATACTTGCGCAAATTGGAAATATTCCACCTAATGTCTCTCGCTTTCCCCTTTGCACAAACTTAGCGATCTGTAGTGCAATATTCTGTTCAAGGAAAACTGTTATATGGCTACTCTGTGTCCATTCTTGAGGCTGCTTGTGATGTTTGGTGCTACTAATTTTGCAGGTAAACATTCTCTGTGATTAAATTGAAATATAATAGATCTCGGCATCATTGACATGCGAGCAAAAGCAAGCCAGAGACGAATATATATATATATATATATATATATATATATATATATATATATATATATATATATATATATATTTTATTTGTGTAATTTAGAAATGTTGAAGTCCCTTCAGCACCTGTATGTTAATCTAACTCTTGCAGTAATTATTTATCATAGTCATGCAGCCGGTGTCATTCAGTGGTGCGCTGTAAGTCAAACCATTGTGAAGACCCGCATCATGACCCTTTTAGCATGTTAACTGGTAATGTTTTAGAACTCGCACGCTTTGCAAAAAACATTAAAAGTTCTATAAATGTACTTTTATATATATATATATATATATATTAAAACTGACCCCTGATGTAGAGATTGTTAAATTTAATAATACAAACAGGGAAGTTTTGTATAAGCTCAGCCTTTATTCAGTTTTTTAATGTCTGATAGAAAGGTATCTATCTTTGTAGAGCAATACAATACTTCAGACAATTGCAGAATACTCTCATTAGTCACAGATATACTTCAGAAAATTGAGTACACAACTATTTCTGGGCTTAAAAATACAAAAACCAAATCAATGCAGAACATTGTATCTCAAAAGGAATACAATGTGGCCCCCCATGCACTACTTAAAGCCTGATGTGGCCCCTTTACCAAAATAGTTGCCCACCCATGCTGTAGGCCATAGTAAAAGCTGTTTATCTTGTGGTCCAGTTGTGGAACAAAATGTGTACATATTTGTCTGCATAGAACACAGAGTCTATTTCAATTGGGGGAAAAGAGATACTGAGAATTCTCAAATAAGGGTGATTGAGCATAAGAAGAGAGAGAGAGAGAGAGAGAGAGAGAGATGAGAGCATCATACTGCCTTGACCTTCAACAAATATGTAACAAATACAAACCACCAAATAAGGGAATTAGATTTTCTGACCAATTATAGTATTTTGCCACAACCATTTTATTGATGTTAAGAAGTTATATAAGGGAAAGCACCCTTTGTCTTTTTGAGACTTCTGTTGAGATCTTTCCCGACCGTATTGGATTAAGCTTTGCAAAAGAGAAAATCTGACTCAGAGCATCATTCATAGAAAAATTATTTCACATAATCAAAGAACCAACTTCCTCTACACTTATTTTAAAATGCTCCCTTGATGGATTGTCATCCATTAACACAATTTTGCAAAGAATATATTATTATTAGCAAAAGACATAATGGGTTATCTGTCTTCTACAAAACATGAATCTCTATCTAATGTAATTACTCATAATTTCAGGTTTTAGGTTCACTTTGATGTGTTAACACAGTTGATGCTTGAGAGTTAAATATATGAGTTATTCAGGGTTCTTACAAGGTGCTTGAATTAGCCTACTTGAATTTGGCTTTTTCAAATTGAAGTCCTGGAAAAACCTTGAAAATAGCCATTTTTACCATGAGATGCTTAAGTTCTCGGATGATAGAAAATCTTAAAATACGTTGTTTACATCATTTAATAAATTAAATGTATTTCATTTTCAGATAAACATGACGACAGACCACTAGACCACTGCTGAAGCAGGTAGTGCAGAGATGGCGCTGTCACGTGGCACCTGTTGCTTTTGGCAGCGCTGTTGAGAATGGGCCAATCACAATCAATTGTTACTGGAGGATATATATATATTTTATAGATACTGCTGTGGCAGATTTAACAAGTATTAATTCGCAACTATCAGTTTTAGTTTAAAGTTACTCTCCAGAGTGAAGTGAATTTAGTTTTGTGAGCCGTCTTACACCTTGTGTAATGAAAGCTTTGTCTCACAAAAATAGGTTATTTCTGACAACATTTGGGTCAATATCAAAGTATGTTGACAAACATGTCCCTTGACTTTTTTAGTCATGAAAAAGCTTTCAAATAACAACAAATAATTGTAGAATTCTATAACCTAACCTTTAATGATATGAAATGGCTTGACTCTGTTTTGAATTTGTTTTAGAAAATATATTTGAAATGGTTAATTGCCTGAAAAAAATCTTCCTTCCCTTTATATGGTACACCACTTCTATGACATTTAAAGTTATTTATGTATTTATTTTGTACTTATTATATAACAAGTATACAAAAAAGAAAAACTTATTAATAATTTGAATAATTTAAAAATAATATTTGACCCTTGATTTCATGGCATTGGTGTTATCAATGTTAAAACCTCTTTTTTTATGTTTTAAAAAATATTTTCAGAGGCTGCTTAAATATGCATATAGGGATTTTTCCCAGCATGTTAAAAAGTTATTAATTCACATTTTAACTAATATTTTCACACAAAAATATTTGGTATTGTACCCCATTTAACCCTCATTAGTGTTAATTTAGTGTTAACTTGCTTCATTTGTGAAACAAAATTATTTAAAAACAGAAAAAACAACTGTTCTTTATGAATAAAAATAATGTCAACATGTTAAAAAATGTTTACCCTCAGCGTTTATAGGAAAAAAACTGAACGGAATGGGAAATTTCATTATATTGTATATTTTTTTTGAGAATGACCCATTTGCAATTTGGGTCAGTTCCTTACATAAATCTGTTGTGTGACTTTAGAAAACATGAAACACTGCACAAGTCATATGGACTACTGTTTATGGACACAGTTATTCACTTTGTTTGAAAGCAAAGTGTGTTTTAAGGGAGCATACTACAATAACATCAATTTTGTCATGAATGAACTAAGAATTGTTACTGAGAATATGTAGATAAAGATACATATTGACATATGTTGTACTTGTAATATGTGGTGTTTTATAAAAATAAACGAACGGAGTGAATACATTTTTTTTTATTTAAAATGAACAAATAATGAATTAGTTTTAATGACATCTCAAGCATAGTCCATGAAAACAAATACAAATGTGCTTGAAAAGTCTTTGACTTTAACTTTGAAGCATCTGTACAAATACTGGTTATTGTAAATGTAGGTAAAAACAAAAAAATAGTGCAAGAATGAGGAATCAAAGATATTCCTCTATTCTTGCAACAACAACAACAACAACAAAAAAGATATCATCCATTTGGACATTAGTGGTTTCTCACACTTTCTCGGTTATATAATCTCAAGGACCCAAATGTACACCCGTAAAACACAAACAAAAAAGGAAGACAACAAATAAAATTAAAAACATGAAGTTTTAAGTAAGGCACAGAAAGCTTTTTGTATACAATAATATTTTTTAAATGTTGTCACAAGTGGTTTAGTATCTGAATAATCATACTGTACAGAGTATGAATATCATTTACATGGCACAATACAACAGACATACAAGACTTGAGTTGATAAGTTATAATTAACTCGTTTTTTCATTTCTTACTAACAAATCTCAGTTTGGATCAAAAGCAAATTAGTATCTTATACTAATATGCATATGTATCTTTTTGCCTTCAAAATAACTGGGTGAATGACATATTGGTGGAAGCAAACCATAATGCAATGATTAATGTTCAGGGCCTCGATTCCCAATAACGATCGTTCTTAGCGGTTAAGAGCATTTTCTATGAGCGATTCTACAAACGTTCATCATTTTTTAAGTGCGTTTCCCAAAACTGTACTTAACATGAATATTAATTGAAAATTACATGCAACCATGAGCAATAAAAGGTCAAGGAAGGAGGTCCGGAAGAAGTGGGAGGACTTTGTGATCCTCGTAAAAAGGAAAATGGCACTGCACATGACAGCAAAAAAAAAAAAACAGGTGGCAGCAACAATGATTCCCCTTTTCTCACCGCTGAAGAAGAAAAGGCATTGTCAATACTTGGCGTAAGTGCCTCAGATGGCATTCGTGGTGGTATTGACCTTCATGGAGGACTGGGGATGCCTCAATCTGAACCTGAGTCAGATCCCTCATGCTTGGAGGTACAATCAATTTCACCTCCCATTGGCAGACAACTATCTCCCAGTCCTCCAAACAGCCCACCAATGCCACAGCCTCCCTCTTCTATTGTCCAGACTGCAGCCACAACCCTTCAGAAATTTGAGAATGTCTGCGGTTGTCGTCAGGACTTAGTGCAACAGGAGAGAGAGAAACTGGAGGTCTCAAAATACATTAGACAATGCCTTAAAGAGGCCAATGAGAGGGACAACACATTTCAGGAGCAGGAAATTGACCTCAAGAAGGCCAAACTGGCTTTAGAAGAGAGGAGACTTGCAAGATAAGATTTGCAAGACCCCTCAATTTCTGTGCCAAACATCTTGCCAGATGAGTCAGGTAAAATTGTGTTATATTTTTTAATGAAGACTAATGAGATATGTTTTTATAATTTCTTGTGCAATAAACTTTTCCATATGAAATTAGGGTTCATTCCAGTGTGCAATGTCTTTTGCAGTTCCTGGGGAAGAAACCTCAAACCCAAATCACTAAAAACAGTTGTGTCTCTTCAAGTATTCTGACTGTCCTAATAAGTGTTTCAAAGTGAATGGCTAATGGCTGATTGTTACAACAAGTTATTTTCAAATTTACATTAAAACAAAAGCATACATGCCCTATACATTTTATTACGTCTTGAATCTGGGGGGGGGGGGGTTTGTGGCTATTTGAAATGAAGTACATATATAACTAAGGTTGAGAGTAGCACAAATATATTGTCTTCATCTAGCCTATACATTTATACAGGTGCAGACAATGTTTATTGTAGATTGTATGTTTTACCATAACTGTTCGGTGTATACATATGTATAATAAGCACAACCTTTGGTCATTATGAACATTCAAATAAGAGAATAAACTGAAGGAAAAGATAATCAGTACGATTTCTCAGTAAATCAGGCATTCGGTTTCTTTCTTCAAGCTAAGGCCTAATGCAATTAGTGTAAAAAGATGATGTGTGTGTGTTTTCTTTCAGGCAGTGTGTTATATGTGAATAGTATCACAGTCTAAGCACATTTAATCTCATGGTTCCTATAAGAAATTAGGAGAGATCACACTTCAGTAGACTTGCAAAATAAATTATGGCTGTACTACAGCATGTTCTTCAACTGAGAGTGAGAGAAAGAGAAAGACAGAGATGACCATTAAGCAGAAGGGTTACTATAAATGCCTTCATCAGGCAGCATCAAAACCCGCTGGATATACTGGATGACATGGCTGTCATTGAGAGATCATTTCTGCCACAAGGAAAAACAGTCCAACTGCAGAATATCATTGGGCCTAAACTCATGCGTGCCACCATGAGGAATTTTGCCTTGTCCCCCAAGTGCAACTCCTAGCCGCTCTGAGATTTTATGCAAAAGGCAGTTTTCTCCAGGTACTTAGTGATGGGCTTGGACTAAGTAAGGCATTGGTGTCAAGATCTGTACAAGTAGTCACCAACGCATTGCTTCCAAATGCTGCTGAACATGTAGAATTCCCAGCATCAAGACAGTAAATCTCAGACATACAACAGCACTTTTCAAAACATCACCAGATACCACGGGTCATTGGAGTAATTGATGGCACCTTGATCCCCATTCTCACACCATCTGTGGATGGCCATGTATATATATATATGCCACAAAGACTATGCAGCTATCAACTGCCAGGTGACCTGCGACCACAAGGGTTTGATCACAGACATAGTGGCAAGGTGGCTGGGAAGTACACATGACTCATTCGTCTTCACCAATTCATCTGTGGGTCAAGAGGCGCAAGACTCACAGGGACAGTGGAGACTGCTTGGGGACAGTGGTTACCCACGAGGCTCTGTTAACCCCTGTAGCTAATCCTGCCAATAACAGGGATACAGATTTCAATGAGACTCACCGTGTTGCCCGTAATATTGAGGAGCGCATATTGGGGAGGTGGAAGCTGCACTATCGGGTTATTCACCAGTCCTGTGGTGATCTTCTCTTTGCTCCACAAAAGTGCTGTGCTGTAATAACAGTATCAGCGATTCTGCACAACATTGTAGTGCGGGTGAGATGAAGAGGTGGAGGAAGAGGAGGAAGATGGCATGGGACGACATGATGACCAACCAAGATATGTTCTATACATGGCTGGTTTTCATGCACACCAGCAAGGTATTGACATGTTTTTTTTATTAGTTCCTCTTCTATTTTGCCTAGTATTTGAAGCACACTGACCATTTCCCTCTTAAACATACAATTTTCAAACATTTCAGCAGTAGCCAGCAACAATCATTCTGCCCCTTTGTTAGTACCAACTACTTAACACTTGTAGATCTACTACCATTTTCAAGTGCTACTTAAGTTACGATGCTTTTGGGAAACGGGCTGCAAAACACAGATGAATCGTAAGATGGATCCTGCGATTTACTTAGCTTGATGATGCTTTTGGGAAGCGAGGCCCAGTCCAGTCCTCTGTCATGCATTCTACTGAATTGTGAATCTGACAATGAAGATTAAGGTTTGCCACAATCCATCTGTCTAAACTCAAAGTGCAATTAGGATTATGAATGATTGATGGTGCATTTATAACCATCTTTAATCTCTTGAGCAAAATGTAAAATTGTGCATTCGTAAACATTTTGAACTGATTCCTGGAAATGAATCAAACTTACTAACTCGTTTTTGCTCCTTAAATTTAAAACATCAATTAAAATATCGGTCTTTAAGGGACAGTTCACCCCAAAATTTAAATTCTTACACCATTTACTCAAACTTACGTTGTTCAAAAGCTGTATGACTTTCTTCTGTGGAACACAAAGGGAATTGTTAAG
Organism: Xyrauchen texanus; assembly: GCF_025860055.1. Classification (NCBI taxonomy): domain Eukaryota; kingdom Metazoa; phylum Chordata; class Actinopteri; order Cypriniformes; family Catostomidae; genus Xyrauchen; species Xyrauchen texanus. The sequence continues at coordinate 31,459,615 of NC_068293.1, read as the reverse complement.
CAGAATGTTAGCCTCAGTCAAAATTAACTTTCATTAAATATTTTTTCCATACAATGAAATTGAAAGGTGACTGAGGCTAATATTCTGGCTAATTTCTCCTTTTATATTCCATACTAGAAATTAAAATCACATGGGTTTGGAATGACATGACTGTAAGTAAATTAGTCATGAGTCTCTGGACAAGGAGGGATCACGAAACTAGTTTCTAGGCTAACATTGCAATAGGCAGTTTGAACTCCATCCTCCTCAACAAGCTGGCCGAAAGCGAACATTTTAAGTAAAAAAAGTTTTATAAATTGAACTATTTCAACAAATAAATATTTCAATAAAATTATTTCTTACAAAATTTTTTTTTTAAGTGTTTACAACATTAATTAAACCACTGGAATCATATGGTTTATTTATATGATCGCTATATGTAATTTTTGGAGCTTCAATAAGTTGCACACATTAACTTCAGATCTGAGATATTCTTCTCAAAATCTTTTAATTTTTGGGTGAACTATTCCTTTAATCTGCAAATAAAAAGGGTATTAAAGACAATGATATTGCTTAATTTTGTATCACCAGCAAAATCATGTTGAATATATTGTGTATATTCCATATATTGCAGATATTTAACAGAGGTATGAGAAAATGTGAAGAGCAGCTTTTGGTCTCACCAAGTCCAAAACTATCCCCAAAATAAATAATTCAGTCTGACTCTAAATTGCTCCGCCCACAAGCACTCCCAAGTATTCCAAGTATAGCCTTGCATTAGCTAACTCTGCTTTTTCTTTCTCCTAACTGGGCAGATGTGGGAAAGAATAAAGTTAATCGTGTTTGATATGATATCAGGTGGAGGATGTAGCTGATGCGGGTGGTGATGAGCAAGGGTCATCTCCCAGGCATCCACCAGCTGGACATTCAGACCTTTAAACATGGCTCTGAGTACTGTATCGAGTTGTTGAGAGAACCAGTCGCTGTTGTATAAGCTGGATTCCGGGTCCAGTTTCTGGAGGTTGGCTGTGCGAATCAGCACCAATGTCGCTGGTTCCCGATTCAACAGTCGAATCACTGCCCTGCGAATGTGCCGCAGGCGCCGTATGTACACAGGCACTGGGAAAGTGCTGAAATGTGACCAGATGCTAATAAGAACCACCGTGTCTGAGCCCCCTCGTAAGGCGTCTAGCTCATTGGAAATATAGTGCAGTTCAGCTGCATAAACAGATGTGAACCGGATCGGTGGCCCATGGCAGCGGTACCTCAACAGTATATTGTGGTTGCTGTCTACTGCCATGTGTGGACCAATATTCTTCAGGCTATGAAAATTGAATTCCTTGAATTCTGTGGTGTTACGAGATAAAACAAAGCGAGAAAGAAAGAGAGAGAGAGGATATGAGATGAAGTTAAAGATAAGCATATACAGATAGATTTTACACTTTAAAGGCGTAGTCCGCTCAAAATATCAAAAAATATTTCTGACCTGGAACATGAGCAACGAGATACTCGTACCACTGTCGCACAGTGGAGTCTCCATACATGTACATCATCTTCCCTCTAAGACACTGGGTAATGGCTGAAGAATCATTAAACTGACGCATGGTGACACCACCCAATGGCCTCCACAATCCTTGATAGTAATACCCGGAGGGAGTGTTTTCAAGGTTGTTCTCTTTGGTTTGCTCTGGAAGGAAGCAGGCACAATTTTTAAGAAATGTAGAGAATAAGAGAAGACATGGAATGAGGAAGTTTTGTTGATATGCTTTTGAAAGCATTCTTGTGTAATGCAGGCATAATGTTAGCATTTAGATCATTCAATTAAGCTGTTTATTCTGCTGAGAAGGTAATATTAATTCTACATTACAGATTGCTATGCATATGTGTATGAGATATGAGTCCACATGCCACGGTACCTTTAGAAGCAGGTAGAACAGTCACATTATCCATCCCTGCAGCATGTATCGGCATTTTGATATTTATTCCACTAGAACAAAACAAAATAAAAGTCTCACTTATGAAGAAAATAAAAAGAGCAATCCAATAACTATTTAAATTCTGACATTATTTACTCACCCTTATGTTGTTCCAAACATGTGTGACTTTTTTCTACAGTAGAACACAAAAGGAGATGTAAGGACAAAATATGAATTAATGTGAATGGTGACTGAGGATCACAATCTGTCTAACTCTCCTTTTGTGTTCCATATGTTCAACATGAGGGTGAGTAAATGATGACAGAATTTTCATTTTTGGGTGAACTATCACTTTAAGGATAACATGGTAACTCATTACAATGGTTACATTAATTAATGGATTAGGAATTATAAACAGTGTACAATAAAAAACTTTTTTTTACAGCATTTACACATTTTTGTCAATATTTGTTAATAAAAATACAATTGTTAATTTTTAGTTCATATAGCATTAAGTAATATTAACAAATGCAACTTTTGATTTTAAAAATGTATTAGTTTATGTTGAAATTAACATTAACCAAGATTAATAAATGCTTAAAAAGTATTGCTCATTGTTAATTTAACTAATGTTAACAAATAGAACATTATTGTAAAGTGTTACCGATAACATTTATTGTATCTGTAAACTGTTGTATTAAAGGTATAGTACACCCAACAAATGGAAATTCTCTCATTACCCTCATTTCATCCCAGATGTGTATGATTTTCTTTCATCTGCAGAACTCAAATGAAGATTTGTAGTAAAATATTTCAGCTCTGAAGGTCATGGTCACCCTGTAGCTCAAGACTGGTTGCCTTCTGATGCTAAGCAGGTCTGAGCCTGGCCAGTACCTGGATGGAATGACCTCATGGGTAAACTTAAGGATGCTGCTGGAAGAGGTATTTGGGAGTCCAGCTGGAGGTGTCCACCCTGCGGACTGTGTAGGTCCTAATGCCCCAGTATAGTGATGGAGACACTATATTGTAAAAAGTCACTGTCCTTTGGATGAGACTTTAAACTGAGGTCATGACACTCTGTGGTCATTAAAAATCCCTGGAGACTTCTTGAAAAGAGTAGGGGAGTAACCCTGGTGTCCTGGCTAAATTCCAACCATTGGCCTTTATCAATCATGTCTTCTTAATAATCCCCATCCATTAATTGGCTCTATCACTCCACTCTCTCCTCTCCACCAATAGCTGGTGAGTGTACCATGGCTGCTGTTGCATTATCCAGGTGGATGCTGGATGCTGCACACTGGTGGTGGTAGAGGAGATTCCCCTGTACACTGTGCAATGTGCTTTGAGTGTAGTGTCAGAAAAGCGCTATATAAATGTATGGTTCATTCCTTCACTCACAATGCAAGCGAATGGGTGCCAAAATTTTAAAGACAGCACAAAAGCTGATAAATTTTTCCAAAAATCATAATTTGTGGTAAGCAGAAGAAAAATTAATAAACATCTGGGATGGCATGATGGCTAGTTATTGATGATATTTGGGTGAACTATTCCTTTTATGACAGAAGACAATCTCTTAGAAAGGGGTGTAAAGTAACAAATTAAAAATACTCACGTTACTGTAATTAACAACTTTTTCCCAACAATTTTACTTTTTAAGTAGTATACTTTTACTTGAGTTAATTTTAAGTGCTGTAACTGTGATGTTACGGCACTATTTTCCCACTGTCTGTGTTCGCTACTTCCCTGTCACGATTTTAATTGTATCTATCAAACATGATTGGCTAGGGAGTCTTGTGACTCCAGTCAAATCAAATCACATGTAAAAAACCTGAATGGCAGCTGCAGATCTGGCACCAACTGTGGAGAATGCTTCAAGCACAGTTCAACACCTGAACATCACAGCAGAACCTAAAAGGGCTTTTTGCAGTGAAAAAGGCCAATTGCTTGATCGTGTCATGTGAGTTTAACTTGCTCAAGTCAGATATCAGCATTAATCCTGCCTCTAATTTAAAGAAACATATCAAGGTAAATTTAATATTTCTGCTTGCTAGATTCTGTGTGTCTATAACATCCTGTAATTTAACTCTCTATCACTGAGATTATTGGGTTGCTGTGAGAGATTAATGGAATGTTATAAATAGGGCTGGGCAATAAAATGATCTAGATGTTTATCAGAAAAAAGAGAGATGTCCTCAATCAAACTTTTGAGTAGTTATATTTAGTTTATGTTCTACATCTAGAACAGGGGTGTTCATTACATCAATAGCGATAGCAAGAGCACCGCTGGTTGGTTAATCTATATGAAATATAAAAGATTGACTTTTTATTTCCTGACGTCTTTAGCTGTGCACAGTTTGATTGACAGGCGGCTAATGTTTGAGTGCTAATGCGGGTTTGCGCCTAAATTATCAAATACACTTTTTAATTCCGCAAATGCCCGTTTTGGTGAGGATTTAATGCAAATGCAGTTGTTTATGTCTAAAGTTAATTTAAACAGTGGGACATAAAGCGTATTTGCATCAAAATGTACATGTAACTGAATTGAGCACTGTCTAGGAGGCTATGTCATATAAAGGCAATTAATCAAACAACAAGGAAACGAGAAAACCACTCACTACTTTTGGCCGAATAACTTGAGTAGCTTTAAAAGTATAAATGTAATAGAATAAATCAGTGACGTTTTTTAATAATACTGACCCCTTGATGTAGAGTGTGTTAATTGTTATAATAAATTACCATCTACAATTAGAGATGATAATGATAAGTTGATGTAGAGTGTGTTAATTGTTATAATAAATTACCATCTACAATTAGAGATGATAAAATAATTTATAGTTATGCTTAGCCTTTATAAAGATAGAAAAGTATCAACATTTGCAGAGCAACACTTCAGCAGAACATTCCACCAGTCACACATTTCAGAAAATTGTGCATCATGCATTAGAATGAACTATTTCTTGGTTTAACAAATACAAGAACTAAATCAATGTGGAACATTGTATCTCAAAAGGAGAACAATTTGGCCCCCAATGTGCTACTTAAAGAAATAATTCACACAAAAATGAAAATTCTCTTAACATTTACTCACCTTCATGCCATCTGTCTATGACTTTCTTTCTTCAGAACACAAATTATGATTTTTAGAAGAATATTTCAGCTTTGTAGGTCCATTCAATGTAAGTGAAGGGGTGCCAAAATGTTGACGCTCCAAAAAGCATATAAAAGCAGCATAATAGTAATACATACAACTTCAGTGGTTTAATCCATGACTTCAGAATTGATAATGACAGGTGTGGGTGAGAAACAGATAAATATTTAAGTCAATTTTTGCTAGAAATTCTTCTCTCAGCCCAATAGGTGGTGATATGCATGAAGAATGTGAATCACCAAAAACACAAGAAAGTGAAAGTTAAAGAGGAGATTGACTGAGCAGGAGAATTAATAGTAAAAAATTAATAAAATATTGATCTGTTTCTCTCCACATCTGGATTAAACCACTGGAGGCACGTGGATTAGACTACTTTTATGCTGATTTATGTGATTTGTGGAGCTTCAATATTTTACCACTGATTCACTTTCATTGAATGGACCAAAGGAGCTGAGATATTCTTCTAAAAATGAGCTACTATTTTACTCTTACTTGAGTAGTTTTAGGACAGCTATTTTTAAACTACTCACACAAATTTTTTGGGGAAGTAACATTACTTCTACTTCCACCACTGCTCTTAGAGTAGTACAGTACCAGTTCCATGTCAAATGCAGAAATCATTGTTTCTGCTCACTCACCTTTGGAAGAACTGTGACTCATACACAGTAAGCAGGTGTTTTTTATAGCCCCCTTTTGCATGGTTGATCCGTGTGTCACAGTCCAACATTTTGGGCTTATAACAGTACCAAGGTTCTCCGGTCTGGGGGTCTGTATAGTTGCAAAGCAGTTGCTGATTAACTGGCAGACACAGATTACAAATAGTGGTCTCAGAGAGGTAACGTGAGCGGAAGAGGCTCTTGAAGTAGACTCGGTCTGCTTGCTCCTCTCTAAGTCGCCTGAGGACCATCACCGCTTCACTGGAGTGAACCATGGTCAGTTCCACCTGCACAACTCCAGCCCAAAGCAGTGGGAAAAACACTGTGTATTTTCCATCTCTGTGGTCATGTACCTGACCTGTCACACCTGCTCCAAGTTCTGGTGTGTGAAGTCGTGCTACTAGGAAGTCTCCTCCATGTTTTTTAGGCTGACCGATAAAGTTTTGCATCTGTACCTTCACTACCAGCTGTCCACCCACCAGCAGATCTCCAGAGTTTTGGATCATATAATAGCTTTGTGCAGGATCACTGCTTTGGCGCAAGGGCAACCCTAGGACCAGCGGCTCTGGCCAGATGATGGATCTGAGAAGATAGCTCTCCACTTTGGCCTCCTCTGCGGATGGCTCCTGGCCAAGGTGCATGCAGTACGAATAGTTGAATTGCACGGGTAGCAGCATTTCAGAGGTCTTCAAGACAGATTGTATGCTGTTTTGAAGCTGGTAGAAGGAAGATACTGTTTGACAGGTCCAGCTCTGCAGTGGAAAAAGATGGCAAGGATTGAAGTCAAGTGGCTCATGAAGTCAAGTCAACTCTTTTTTTATTTGTATAGCGCTTTTCACAATAGATAGAATTTTGAAGCAGCTTCATATAAAATGATGCCTTAATGTCTCTAACCGACTGTGGCAAAGGATAAACTCCATAAGATGTTTAGTTAGTAAAGAGAAAAACCCTGAGAGGAACCAGTCCCTGCTGGGGGAGCGCATCCTCTTCTGGCTTTACAATAAATGTACATATGCTAACAAAATGTAGCTTTATATGTATAATAAGTAAGGTGTTCCTTAAATTAAATGATCCAAAAAAAAATATTAAAACATGATAGTAAGGCAATGTTTAAAAATGTACATTACAATTAATCAGCAAAGTCTTTCCAGAGTCCACATTGCAAGATCAATTGTCCAAAGAACACAGTTTAAGCTTTCAGTTAAACCTTTCTTTAATGCCTGCCAGTGTGGATTTATTTTGTTCACTTGTTTACCAAACAGTTACTGTATAACAGATAAGATGATTTGAATATGTCATAATAGTTCAGGCAGGAGCACTTCCTTCAAATTAATACTTTGACTTAAAGGTGCACTCAGTAATTTTTGTTGGTGTCATCTTGGACTTACAGTGGCACCGAGTGGGGTGGATGAGGCATCATTCAAAATCAATAGTTTTCAGTTACAGATGCCATTGTAGAAATTCTGTATTCACAATCAGCCATGATTACAGGTTTTCACTCTTATTTTTATAAATTCCTGATAAATGTATATCTTATTTGCAAAATTATAAAAAATACAAGCTAAGGACTTTTACTTACTTCCAATGAGGTGATATTCCACAACAGGAATAGGAGTCCAGTCAGTGCCAACAAAGTAAAGAAAGGGAAATATTTGGGCAGGAGTCTCTCCATGGTTTCCTCTCTCTGTCATCCTCCAGTCCAGTGCTACATTAGACTATTGCTGGCCATTATCACACACTAATCAATAAGAAAGAATGGTGAGGAGTGACAAATTAATGAATAAATAAATAAAGAGTTCAATCTGGCTACCCTCTCAGAATATGAAAAAGCTCATGTTCTATAAAACACAATTTTATATATGATATTCAAAATACAGTAAAGTAGCAACACATTAGGAAGGCTATTATCCAGTAACAGATCATTTGCAAACATGAAAAAAGTTGCCAAGTAAGATTTGTCTAACAATAATCATTATTATTGTATTTTTTGGTGAATTGCTCCAAACGCCTAACTAACAAAAAATTATATACAACATACAATACAGTCCAGCGCAATGCACAGTATTTGTTTATTGCACAAAGACAATATAGATGCAGAATAAATAGAGATAGAATGAATGCTGTAAATACTAGAGGAAAAAAGGGTGGTATGATGTTGGATTTATCAGATGTTAAGACTAAAACTTAAGATAATGGCATACTGAATGGATATATATATATATATATATATATATATATATATATATATATATATATATATATAGAGTATTTAATTTTTTTTCTCCCCAATTTGGAATGCCCAATTCCCAGTGCACTCTAAGTCCTTGTGGTGGTATAGTGACTCGCCTCAATCCAGGTGGCGGAGGATGAATCTCAGTTGCCTCCGCATCTGAGACCATCAATCAGCGCATCTTATCATGTGGCTTGTTGAGCGTGTTACTGCGGAGACATAGTGCGTGTGGAGCCTCACCCTATTCTCAGCGGCATCCATGCACAACTCACCACGTGCCCCACTGACAGTGAGAACCACATTATAGCAACCACAAGGAGGTTACCCCATGTGACTCTACCCTCCCTAGCAACCGGGCCAATTTGGTTGCTATTTGGTTGTTTAAGAGACCTGGCTGGAGTCACTCAGCTCTCCCTGGAGTCAAACTGGTGACTCCAGGGGAGGTAGTCAGTGTCAATACTCGCTAAGCTACCCAGGCCCCATCATACATTATTTGTATTAATCCGCTTTGATGTATTGCAACTCACAGACAGTACAGTTAGGCTATTGAATACAATAGGGGTAATCTACAAGTACAAATTGAATAGAAAAACGATAAATAGAACCAATCACCATATTCAAAATCCAATGTTGTTTTAACCCTCATATTTATGGATCATATATATGTGTCCTGATGTGCAGAAAAATCCTGTTGACATTTAAAAGGGTTAAACAATTATGTAAATGCTATAGAGTTTTCTATCCAAAATCCAAAGGGTGTGCATTATCACTACCATTTAGATGTAGCCTATGGTTTGCAGCTGCTTTTACTTGAATGCTACTGAATGAATCTTGTTTACTAAATCTCATGTCTTTCATTGATTCACAGTATGCCCACCTCTTCAGACACTACTACACTGGCTATAACATCTAAGCGTTGCAATACAAACAAGGCGGATTAACACAAATAAACTACGATGTGCGTTCTCTTCTTTTAATGCATATAAAATAAAAACATTTGTTTGCCAAACTGCTAATAATCTATTGAAGTCTTTCGAGACGAAATATCTCAGAAATATTAAAATACAAGCTAATTTTAGACAAGCTGTAGCCTATGTATAAGTAGTTGTTCATAAAATACGAAATCACTACGCGTCACTAAATAGATACACACTATGACGTCACAATAGAAAATGTACTCATTTATTGGTGTCTTCTCGAGGCCGTGAATGAATGTTGCATCCAGCTCTCACCTTCTGCATAGACGGTCCAATCCTGAACGTACTGCAGCTGACTGCTTTATTAGTAGGCATTGTGACAGCAACATTAAAAACCCGGTCTAAATATGGTAGATTAACGATATGATGTGTTACTCAGTAGTGAACAGGAACAAACCAGACTGAAGGTTTAGAGGATACCCAGCAGTGCCTATATTTCGAGATCCTGACTCTCCGTGTCTAGAAAAGGAGCCGACCAGCTCATCATCGTTTCTTCCCCAATTGCAGTGCTTGAATGGGGTTGTACGTACGCAGTGCCTGCACTTATCACATTTTTTCAAGTACCGTTCGGCCGTTTTTCTACTCCACTTCTCAGAGTCTCCCAGTACGATGTCCTTATTTAATGTAAGTCAGTGATGCGATGAGGCCCGCCAATCACTTTTATCTGACCTTCCAAATGATTTTGATAATATCGCGGCGGTAAACACCCGAGCCCTCTCTGCGCAAAACCCAGCGGTGAGTTTAACAACACTCGACACCTGCAACAGCATCATCAAGTGATCTGTGCTAGTCAAGCGATGTGTTCCAGTTACGAACCGGAGCGCGCGTTTAATCATGTCTGGGCATGGGCGCCTGCAGGATTTGTTTCTGAGGGTACGCACATACACCTGCCTTGTACAACATTATATCTAGGGGAGTCCGGGTGCATCCTCCTCAGTGATTTTTTTGTTTTGTTGTAAAAACAAAACCAAAGCAAAATGCAAAACGAACAGAGCAGAACGCAGGTGCCTCGAGATGCGTTTTTATCAGTTAAAGAAGTTATTATTATTTTTTTTTTTATCTTAAAGCTACTTTTAAAATGCAGTGCTCCAGTGAGAGATGCTAAAAACACAGTGAAACATAACGCAATTTTCAAAAGACATCCATATAGCGAATGATTACATGGAAATACAGCGTGAGTGGAAGCAATTACATGTTCAGGTTGAACAGCCCCTTGTTCACATGACACAGCACTAGCTGACGTTTCTCAAAGTTACCTCTCAAAAAGACAGCCTTTTGTTTCAGTTTATTGTTGGTAAATGTACACTGTATTCAGCGCTGTTTGTTCTCTGTATTCGTAAAAATCTCGATACTGTTTTACTGTGTGAGAATCCGCTCCAAATGATTCAGTGAGAGAGCACTCTGAACGAATTGTACTGAATCACGAATCGATTCAGACTGTTTTATAAGCCCGTTTGGCCAATTCACTGAAAAGAACCGACTCAAAATAATTATTCATTCGCAAATTGGTCATCGCTAGTTCTTTTAAACTTCATGATTGATGAAATATTGTCAATATTTCTCATGTTAATCTCTCATGGCATGCACGTGTACGGCTGTACAGCTGCAGGCGCTACTGTGTCTGGGCATAAGTTCAGTTACACTCTTCTCCAAAACATGAACGCTTTTTATCGTGTCTTATTCAATCACATGTATTTAAGCAAATTGTTTAGCTGCTGGTGGTGGGTGCAGTTAAATCTACAGACTTAAAAAAAAAAAAAGCTGTTACAGTAGTGATGATAGCTAATATGCACAACCTTTTTTCACAAAATATAAATCGATGATGAAAAACGAAGCTTCAAAGAAGATGTGCTTTCTATTCTCAATTATTTTCTGTATTGCTCGTAAAAAACATTATGTGAAGTGTCACTGAACTTGCCTATGCATAAATCCTGACAGCGATAAGTTGTGTCAGCGATCACAATCCTGAACATCATCAAATCTGTTTGTTCACCGTTTCTTATGATTATTTAATATCTGCACAAGTATCTGGCTCTTGTGTTCAAATTCATGTGCAGGACAAGAAAAGGCTAATTGTCCCCTCATTGAATGGAAGGATAATAAAGAAAAAGGAAAAACTTTTATTTTTATTTTGCATTATTTTGTGTAAAAAGACAGTTCTACTCTTATGTGGGTTGATATTGTCAAAGATACAGACTAAAGCAGATATAAATGCTCTTCCTCAGTTTTCATAAACAATAACCCTACATTGTATATTTTTTATTTCAAAGTAAAGTTAATCAAAACCTATAGCCTATTTGTTATTTGAGGGTGTGAGTTTATGTTTGTTCTTCATTTACAGGCAGACCTTAACATTTACAGCCAGACCTTAAAAATGTTAATTAAATACCTTTTTTTTAATGTAATTACATACTATTTTAATGTAAAAAAAAAAAAAGAATGCATATTATTAAATGTTTTGTTTTTAGTTACAATAAATGTGTTCGGTAAGATAAATACCTGCACGATTTTTCTTCCACTTCAAGCACTGCCCAGATGTAAAAAGGAAATTCAGGAGAAGATCTGATAATGTGGCATAATGCGCTTAAAAATAAAATTGTAATATAATAATAACAACATTAATCCTTCCATGTACACAAATGATTACGTCTCGATTTATCTATAAGGATGCTCTGCGTGGTTTTATCACATGGTTTACTAACGCATATGGGGAGTGCATTCATACACGACCTATTTGAAACCTCTCTACAATAACGGCAATATTCTAATATTGGCTATGGTGCTTGAGCCAGCCTGTTTTGGCGCGAAACTGACCGCTCGTTTCGGCGCAAACTGACCGCTATAAAACAGGTGCACAGACACCATTTGCTCAGAATTTCTGACTGAGAACAAGGAGCGCATTGCTTGTGCCTCAAGAACTCTGAGTCTTGTGGTGCGGCTAGCGTTTGCAATGTCTCGTTCCCTTCGTCTCAGGGAACCGAGGTTACGTACGTAACCGAGACGTTCCCTTACGACTTCAGTCCACTTGACATTGCGTTTACTAATGCATATGGGGAACAGAATCCCATCACGCCACACTACACAACATAACATCCTAGAGAGGAAACATGGTGGCGCAGTCTTATGGGATGGCGACCGACATGTGTATGCCACAGTGAGTGATCCTCATGATGTGACATCCATTTTGCACGTCCTCCATAGCATATAAAGATCTGATCAGACAGTCTGAACTGGCAAGTATGCTCAACGTATGTATGTAGCGCCCGCACAGGGCATAACAAATGCAATGATTTTTCCTCATCTGAATTAAATGGAGGAGGGAAGAAGGCCTGAAGATGAACCACCTGCACTTTGAAGGGTGTGGTCAGGACCTTGGGTAAATAGCCTTTCCTGGGTTTGACAGTGGCTCTTGAAAGACCAGGCCAAACTCCAGACATGAATTGTCGACTGATAATGCATGTAGGTCAACGACCCGTTTTTCTGAGTCCAGAGCTAGCAGTAGTGTGCTCTTAATAGAGAGCATATTCAAATCAACAGAGTCCAAAAGCTTGAAGGGGGGCCCTGCAAGAGATTTTAGGACTAAAGTTAAATTCCAAGTCGGGACTGTAGCCTGCCAAGATGGGTTTAATCGTCTTGCTCCTTTAAGGAACTTTATGATTAAATCATACTTGCCTATAGAGGCACCAGTTTAATGTGCGTGATACGCAGATCTAGTTGCCACATACACTTTGACGGGGTGAGTCCTGCGTCTAATCGCTCTTCAAGAAATATTACAATTTCATGTATGGGGCAGTTTACCGGGTCCTTGCTGTGTGAGAGACACCAATCAGCAAACACCTTCCATTTTAGTGCATTGAGGCATCTAGTGAACGGTGCTCTGGCTTGTAAAATGGTGTTCATGACTGAACACGTCAGTTCTGGTGCATTTAGTGCGCTCCATTCAGGGGCCACACATGCAGGTTCCACTGCTGGGTCTGGAGATGCCAAATTGTGCCTTGCGCCTGAGAGAGGAGATCCCTCCTCAGTGGTATTTCCTATGGTGAGCTGTACAGCATCTCCATAATTTCCGGAAACCATGGCTGGTTGGCCATTTCGGTGCAACTAATAGAACGTTTCCTTGTCCTCTCAGACTTTGCATATGGCAGAGTGGATCATGTATACTGGAGGAAAAGCATATTTGTTTTTCACCGGCCATTGCATCCCTTCCCAGCAGGCCTTGGGACTTCGAATAACAGAGGGGATAGTGGGCATCCTCCACTTGATTTCTGCTTTGCTGAATATTTCCCAAATCCTCAGTATAGTTTGAGGATGAAGTCTCCATTTGCCTGGTATCACCCCTTAGCGTAACAGTAGACGTGCACAGTAATTCAGGCAGCCTGGGACATATGTCACTCTCAGGGAGAGATGATGCTCGCTCCATAGGAGGGGGGTGACGCGTCATTCTCGACAGTGGTGGTGAATGAATTCCGCCTTGGCTGTTTATATATACCACAACTGTCATGTTGACTGAGCAAACCAGGACATGACAGCTCACTATTTCTGACTGAAAGCCTTTAAGGCTAGAATTACAGCCAATAGCTCAAGGCGGTTGATGTGCCACGCCCTCCTCACACCTGTCCAGGTGCCAAAAGTTGGGTGTCCATTGCACAACGCCCCCCAACCTGTGTTGGAAGCATCCGTGGTCACCCCTTTCTGCCTGACAACTTGGTACTTCGAGTACCAGAGGGGACAGTAAGTATTCTCCACTGAGGCAAATAGATAGATTTCTGCTTTGCCAGATATTTCCCAAATCCTCAATATAGTTTGAGGGTGAAGTCTCCTGAATTCTGCCTTGGCGGTTTATATATGCCACAACTGTAATGTTGTCTGAGCAAACCAGGAAATGACAGTTTGATATTTCGGACTGAAAGCCTTTAAGGCTAGGAATACAGCCGATGGCTTTAAGCACTGCGTAACACTTGCCCCAGCGCGACACATCACTGGTAAAATGCAAGAGGAGCTGTCCGTGGTGCTGAACAGAGGCTGGATATAGTGATGCGCATGCGTCATTGGCGCTAAGCATGTCGCGGCACACAGCGCTTCAGCCAGCACTGAAGAGGTCTCATGTGTAACCGTGCGTTCACACCAGAAGCGGCGAGAGCCTTCAACGCTCGAGGACGCTCTGACGTAGTTGAAATAGGCGGCAACGTTTGTTCAGAATGCTTTGTTTTGTGAACTATATTTAAAGGGGCCGCAATTTAAACATCCAGACATGTCGACCATTTACTTTTTGCCGACCGATCACAAGTAGCGTATATCCTCATGAACTCTTTAAAATGTGAAAATAAGAAATCGATCGATGGCAGAAAGTAATTAAAATTATAGTTGTTTGTTAGCAAAATAAAATACATTTGTAATAATAACTGTGGTCTTGGTTGTTTTATATCCCTGTAAGCAAACAGGGACAGATCATATATTACTGGGAAACCCGCCACGGCAATAATTAGTTTGTCCTCCATTTTATCTTCGGAACTAATGTTTGGTGGGAACCAAAGTTTACACACTGTTGTGTTCTGCCGAACCGCGTCACAGCTCATTACCATAATGTTGACTGCACTTGAACTTTCATCTGACTCGCCGCGCCGCTTCTCGCCGCCGAGAGACGCTTGCTGTTATTGAAAATGAATGACTTCCGGTCGATTTGACGCTCTCGCCGCCTCTGGTGTGAACATTGTTGCCAACTTGGCGACTTTGTCGCTATTTTTAGCGACTTTTCAGACCCCTTTAGCGACATTTTTCAAAAAAGCGACTAGCGACAAATCTAGCGACTTTTTGGACAAACCTTAGCAACTTTCCAAATTCCAAATATCGCCAGTACTGCAAGCGTGAGGTCTTACTTCCCCGCTGCATCTGCTCTGTTCAGTGAACGGCTGAGAGGAGCAGCACATTCCGTTGACTGCACGCCAGCGGACATAGACATGAATGAGCTGCGCATGTGCACGCTGTGTTAGCAGGAACCAATCAGTGATCACATAGCAGCTGCCTTCTCCTTTGTTTTAATTCAAAACATTTAATTTGACCGTTTTTTCTTGGCATGCGCTTATATTCACTACTAATCAGAGTTTTAGTTCATTCCGGTTCGGTTTCTGAACTCTCCGACTTCAGATCGTATATTTACAGACTCTATACATTTTACTTATCCAAACTCATAAACATGTAACGTTAGCTAAATTCCGTTCGGTTCCGTTGTCTAACAGAAAATATGTAATTGAGAACCGTTTTACTGGACATTCGGCTATATACTTATATAAAAACAGTATGAGCACGGTTTAGGGGAGATAACCGTTATTATAAACTGAAGTAGGCTACAGTACCGACAAATTAGGCAGAATGCAAATACGACGCGATGACGTCATTAATATGCTAATGACGCATGACGTCATCTGGCGACATTTAGCTACTTTTCGAGCAGGCTTTAGCTAATTTCCATTGAAAATAGTTGGCAACACTGGGTGTGAACGCACGGTTAGAGAACTAATGGAATGACGGGGGATGCCGCCGCCACAAATCCCAGTACTTTCTGAAACAAGTTTTAGTGGAAATGTTCTCCCCAGTTTTAACTGAGATGGACACTGTAAAATGGCTGAAGCAGTAAAACTGTGCTGGCATAAAAAAAAGCCTCTGTTTGCGGCAGTAACAGCCAATTGTCGAGGTAGTTAAGGATGCGCATGCCGCTCAGTCTCAGAGGGGCGACAACCGCATGCACTTTGCGAATGTGCGAGGAGCCAAAGACTGTCCGAAGGGCAGGACTATGAATTGATACGCTGTTCCCTCGAACGCGAATCTCAAAAACATCCTGTGATGTCGTACAATTTGGATATGCATGTACGCATCCTTCAGATCTATCAACGTAAACCAATCGTGTGGGCTTAGGACTACATACGATAATATCCTTCTCTGAATAATCATTTTGGAATAGGCGCTGACAAATGCGCGATTAAAATGTCTCAGATGCAGGATTGGCCGAAGCCCGCCGTCTTTCTTTGGAACAAGAATATAACGGCTGTAAAACCATTTTGTGCTTGACAATATGGCTCAATCTCGATCGCGTTTTTCACGATGAGAGGTATATTTCGGCTCGTAACACTGGCGCGTCATCGGACGAAACCGTGGAAGACAGAACGCCGTTGAAACGGGGTGGCCGGTGTGCAAAAAAGGATCGTATAACCATGTTCGATCGTTTTTGCACCCGTTCTGAAATACCCGTTAGGGCTCGCCACGCATCCACATAATGCAGTTTGGTTTGCTCACTTTATGATATGATGCGACGCTCACTATTGGGAAGCGGTTGCGCATAATGTGTGTGCTTTGAAGAGGAAAAAGGCTCTTATTGAGAATGTGTGAGCATCTCGTGCATTTGCAATGCTGTATTCTGTTTTGCACTTATTGAATTTTTTTTATTGCATTTATGAGTGCAAGACACAGAAACAACATTTTGAATAACAATATTCCTTTCCCGACCAACAAAAGTGGGGAGATGGGGAACAGTGCATTTTATAGAGCAGACCCGGAGGGAATCGTATGGCGACATAACGCTCAGCAAACTTATTCATAGAGCCGCCAAAAAGGCCAGCTGGAGACAATGCGCATCTAAAAGAGTGGCTATTTCTTTATCACTCATTTCTGCCCTGGAGCACCGCCAGTGTGTGGAGTGCTGATCCAGCTTGTTCTGCTGCGGAGTAAGCTTTTCCCGCCAGTGCGGACGTTTGTCGACACGGTTTGGAAGGATGTACATGTTACTCGCTGGGCAGAGGTGTGCCGCTACCGCCTCCTCCACAGGGGGTAATTGGGCATAACCGTTTTCTTTCCCATGATCCACATTAAAGAGGCTGGCGTCACTGCGCGAGCACGCCATATAAGGTCGCGCGCCAGGACTTGAATAGTTCATTATGAACTTCGGGGAAGAAATGTGCGGGATGCTGCCGTTTATCAGCGCCCGGACTGCTGGAACCATTCATCGAGGCGAGACGGTTCCTCTGTGGGAGTCAGGTTGAAGCTCTTGATTGATGAAATCTTGATCTTGAGCATCTCCCTGTCAGTGGCGAGTGCACGTTCCTCGCCCTCGCTGGGGGAGGGGCGGCAGCATCATCAACTGACCATTTGCCTGAAGCGGCGAGAGACATGACATCGTCACCATCCCCAGCGTCAGATCCACCAAACGAGACGAGGCCGCATGCTCCATCGGAGGGCCGGAGCTCGTCTCGCACATAGCGTATGGGGATATATGCGCTTCGTGGAGATTGAGGGGCTCGTGGGATGTGTGCCGGCATGACGCGGCCCAGACAGAAAACGCAGCTCTCATGCTTGTCTGACGGCGGGATGTGTCTCTCGCACAAGGAACACTTACGGAACAACATCTTGAAAAAGACGTGAACACGTAAGTGGCTCTTCTAGATATATAAATATAAATATAGATTTATATAATTTACATTTATAACACACAAGTACAATTTTGCTTTAAAAGGATACTCTACACCTGCCGACGCGCTGCGGAGAATCAGGATGCTGAGGTCCTTTCACCAGCGAAGCCTCAAGCCGCGAGGCGGAGTGATGTTCGCCGGAGCACTGCAGGGGAGCTGAGAGTCTTCTCGATGCCGTGAAGATTCCGTCCGCTGACTGGTGTGAATCGACGGCGAAGGTAGAGGGCTTCGAGACAACAGGTAATCGCAGACTTGAAGGAAGAAATTCTGAGGAAATGGTATCTGTGCACCTGTTTTATAGCGGTCAGTTCGCGCCGAAACGAGCGGTCAGTTTCGCGCCAAAACAAGCTGGCTCAAACACCATAGCCAATATTAGAATATTGGCGTTATTGTAGAGAGGTTTCAAATAGGTCGTGTATGAATGCACTCCCCATGCGTTAGTAAACGCAATGTCAAGTGGACTGAAGTCGTAAGGGAACTGTAGCAGTGTTCAAGCACAGAATAGCACACAACAATATCTGAATTACCACAGAATACTTATTAGTATAGGAAGATGCTTGTACAGCCATATAAACTAATATAAACATTTAAGAGGGCAAATTGTACCACCATGGTTAAAACGTAAAAATGGCATTGCTTTTTTGATCAGTGATGCCACACAATGAAATATAAATCACAAGGACAATCTCCTTGTGGCGTCTAGGTAACTTGAACCATGCAACATGATGTGACATGAAAAATAATGCTTAGTGCTTATAATGCGTAAACCATACTAAATAATATTCAGCACAGTTGCTGTATTAAGACGATAACTTCAACTTAATTTATCACTTATTGCCAATATATCTTGCATTGTCACTATTGTTTCTCTTATCGTACTAGACCAGACTGAAGGTTTAGAGGATGACCAGCAGTGCATGCATGTCTAGATGCATTTGGTACTGACTATATTTCCAGAAGAGAATGATTTATGGATGTATGGGTTAGTTTCATGATCAAAAGTCACCACTGACCGTCAATACTACAACAAATACTTTATAGTGAAATTATGTTCTAAGTATAAGAGACTGTACAAAGAGGATGTAGGCACTGAATTGTTTTATCAAGATAATGAAATATCTTTTGGAGCAAAACATTATTCTAGAAACCTTTTGGAGTAGATCAGTATGAGAATATGTATTTTCATTCACACAGATTTTTTCTTACAGCTCAGCCACTGTACCTTGCCAAAACACTATCAGTGTTTGTAAATCCAGCAGGGGTTCAATCTTCAGCTGGCTGGCAGGAGCCGCCACTGGCAGGTCACGTGACCTGCCAGTGGCTGGCTGGCAGCTGCCAGTCTGAGCCTGGCATGTCACGTGACCTGTCAGTGGCTGGCTGGCAGCTGCCAGTCTGAGCCTGGCATGTCACGTGACCTGTCAGTGGCTGGCTGGCAGCTGCCAGTCTGAGCCTGGCATGTCACGTGACCTGTCAGTGGCTGGCTAGTTGTCTGGCAGTCTGCCTTTGGCAAGTTTCAGAAACCATTGATTTTTGACAGTTTTTGTGTTTTGTGTTCCTCCCTTTCTAGCTCATTTATTATGCATCTGTTGATATGATTATGTTCTTTAGTATGATTGATGTTTTGGGGACTGTTATCCCAATATAACCAGTCAAATGGCCGTGATCAGACTGGCAGCTTACAGACGCTTGCTGGACGCTCATCCAGTCAGTCGCGGCTGATCAGCGAGTATAACGCGTTGCCTGACACTCTCGCTGCAAGGAAATAAATTGTTTTATTATTATGAATATAATGTCATGCATCTATTCTTTTGTATAATTGATGTTTTGGGGACTGTAATACCAATATAACCAGTCAAATGGCCGTGATCAGACTGGCAGCTTACAGACGCTTGCTGGACGCTGTATCCATCTATTCACAGAGTAGGCCTAACAGTGAGTGAATCTTTCTCTATTGTTCCCTAATGGTTAAACACTTTCACTAATTATATAATTATATTCAATAACTATATTGTGAACTACATACATATATATATTTTAATAATGAATTTAACTAAATATTTAGATAAACTTGTCTGTAACGTCACGTGTGTGCCGGGATCTGACTGTTTGAATCGCCTACCCAACCGACCCCACTAAACGGTGGTATCTTATGACGAAAGAAAGAATTGTGAGGTGTATGGCATGTTGCCACTTCAGTAAACGGGATTAAAAGAATTTAGCCTATAATTGCTACGTAAACAATTGTAAACTATATCAGAATTTGACAGTTTCGAATAAACTACCCTGGGCAATAAAAATGGGATCTTACGAAGTGGGAGGTAGGCTAAGTTTCGTCTTAATTGTAGCCTTGTATGTTGCCACTTCAAAAATAATGTATCGCAGACTTCCAGAACTTTACCGGAAACCTTAATTATAAATGATAACAATTATGATGACTTAAGATTATGTATTCATATTAATGATGTCGCTTGTTTCAGATTGTTATAAGTATATGGAATGTATTTTTTGTATCCTTATTTACTTTTGTTCAGTAGGTCTCTGAATTTACACATGATAATCCACAATCATGGCAGGCAAGTAAAGTAAAGTACATTTACATTTACATATTTTTTCTCCTGACTGCAACCCATTCTTTTGCCCTATGACCTAACCTCTGCGTTTCAGGGGTAGGGTTAGGTGCTTTAAAACATCTGCACAATGTAATGTTTACATATTAACCTTAAGACAAAACATTACATTATAATGTAACTAAATGATGGTGGCAGTTAAAAATTTATTATTTGTTGTGACCTTAACATTCTCATTCTCGTTTCGTTTCTGAATGAACGCAAACACCAATCTAAAATAAAAGGTAAACATATAAGGTAAAGGGTGCATTTTGGGTTTGTCACACAGATGTATTGCAACATTATCATAAAGACATTTACTTTTCATGACACCCCTGGACATTATGTTTTAAAAGAGATGGTCTGTGCTATAATAAGCACTTTATTTACACTTTAAATTGATCAAATACAGATTTATGTAGCCCTTCGTATGCTATGGAAGTCATGACACCTGAGGTAAATCACGTTTTGTGAAGAACACCATAATAATTCAAGAGCTAATGATAGATATTTGAAATATAGTGTGTGAATTATGCAGTTACCAATTGTACATTTAAAGCACAGATTCTAATGTGTGATAAGATTTTAATGACTGTGTTTTTTCCTTGATTATAGATAACCATTCTGATTCTAAGAAAGACAGAGGGGTTCCACAGATTCCAAGCGGAAATGGCCTTTGCAGCTGCACACTGTGTGTGTGTGGAATAATAGTTTTAGTGTGACAAGCAGTGGCCTATATTGATTCTTGTTTTTTATTTGTAAATAGATTTTGTTTCTTTGTTTTTATTTGTAAATAGTTTTTGTTTCTTGGGTTTTATTTGTAAATAGTCTTTGTAAATTTGAAAATAGTGATACTGTGCTAAGTGATTTTACCGTTAAAGTTGGCATTCTTTTCTTGAATTATTAAAAAGCTTTCTTTTATCGAATTATTTTAAAGCATCGCCGTATTTTGTCCTGGTGTCAGAAAAAGGTCAAAGCAATGACAAATAGTCATGTTAATGGGATTAATTCACGTTTTTATAGGCTACTCTGCATCTACATTATTACACAACTTTTTCACAAGGATTAAACACAACGTCACAACTAATGGCAGTATCCGCAAATTAGGTTTATATCCTTAGAATGAGAGGCAGGCAACAGTAACAGTAAGCAACCAGTCATGATCAGGGCCATTTGATTGCTTTAATTGGGATAAAATTCTCTAAAACATCAATCATACAAATAAATAAATGCATATTATGTTCATAAGAAAACAATTTATTTCCTTGCAGCGAGAGTGTCAGGCAACGCGTTATACTCGCTGATCAGCCGCGACTGACTGGATGAGCGTCCAGCAAGCGTCTGTAAGCTGCCAGTCTGATCACGGCCATTTGACTGGTTATATTGGGATAACAGTCCCCAAAACATCAATCATACTAAAGAACATAATCATATCAACAGATGCATAATAAATGAGCTAGAAAGGGAGGAACACAAAACACAAACACTGTCAAAAATCAATGGTTTCTGAAACTTGCCAAAGGCAGACTGCCAGACAACTAGCCAGCCACTGACAGGTCACGTGACATGCCAGGCTCAGACTGGCAGCTACCAGCCATCCACTGACAGGTCACGTGACCTGCCAGTGGCGGTTCCTGCCAGTGGCGGCTCCTGCCAGCCAGCTGAAGATTGAACCCCCAATCTGTAAAAAAGTAGCAAAGATGGCCGTCCAACAAGGCTGCTGAACAAATGCTAGTGCCAGCATGCCCTAATATAATAATATAATAAAATGCCACAACAGTTGTAAAGTGCTGAATATTTTTAGTTGAAACTGGAGGCAAGCACGGAAGAGACGATTGAGGAGTTGCAGTCGTTCATTGACTCATATTATTACTCTACAATGGCAGACGCGAGAAAGTAAACGCTGTCGACAGGAGCTAAGCTCAAGTGAGCATGAGCCGGAGGAGTCCAAGTTATCCAAGGACGTACAAGCAATCCGTGATTCAATACAAACAATGCAACAACAACTGCAGAAACTCGACTTGTTGACAAAATTATCTGGTGATATCGAGGAATTAAAACAATCACTGGATTTTAGCTACGCGCAAATGGATGTACTCAAAGAAGAAAACGCGGCGCTTCGAGCTGAAGTGAGTACTCTGGGAAAGCGCACACAACAATTACAAAAAGGCAATCATAAAACATCTTCAGATATCTTGGACTTACAGTGCCGAAGTATGAGGGAGAACATCATAATCCACGGGATTCCAGAAGAAGAGAGGGAGACATACGAGGTAACAGAGCTTCTTACAAAAACTTTTTTGAAGCAGCAGCTCAGGATGAGGGATGGAAGCGGAGTAAAGTTAGTTTTGTTTTCGATATTCCCCACACATTCACCGGAAAATGCCAATACCTCCAAAATTACTTCCCCCCTAAAAAAATAAACCGTATTGCT
Organism: Xyrauchen texanus; assembly: GCF_025860055.1. Taxonomy (NCBI): domain Eukaryota; kingdom Metazoa; phylum Chordata; class Actinopteri; order Cypriniformes; family Catostomidae; genus Xyrauchen; species Xyrauchen texanus. Next base: position 31,437,210 of record NC_068293.1, on the reverse strand, counting down.
GCTAAAAAGGCAAAGCTAACAATGTTGCACTAGTTTAATCTTCAGTATTTTCGTTCTATATAATAAACACTGCCCTACAAAAGCCGCCGCAATGTGAATTACGCCGGAAAAGCTCGCTCTTGACAGAGATGCGAGTTAAAGGACCGTGTGGAAAGTGCACTTTTTCTTCGTTTCTAACTATAACGCAGAGGGTGTGTTTTTGTAATAGCTTGTTTATTTTAAAGGGCCCGTTGACATGAGACCAGTGCAGTTCGATAGAAGGCTTCAGTGAGCATCTTTCACAGCCATGTTTTGCCCTTTCTTATGGAAAAGGGTATTCATTTGATGATAGCTTTGTCCATCAGGGAGACAGAGACATCAAACCAGTCTCATTCAGAAGAGGAGGACAGGGGACAACTTTCACAACATCTCCTTTTACCCGTACTGGCCGAAATCGGTATTACTTTTCAAAATTACATTC